>NC_142317.1:32448333-32750625 GCF_054855325.1 Carica papaya
CACTAATAGTGATTAGGGAGGTTCTGTCGATGACATGAACAGCATTTATGGGTGTGGATAAGCTAGAACTCAAAGAAACAAGAATAGAGGCACAATCTACAGCAAGGGCGGAGTATGTGGCTGCAGCTAGCGTAGTGAATTAGACCATCTGGCTCAGGAAGTACTTAATAACCTTGATCAGAAGCAAAATGAACCTACAGCCATGTTTTGTAACAACACATCAGCTGTGTCTATTACCAAGAATCCTGCATTTCAAAAAAAGATCAAACACATCAAGATTAAATATCATTGTGGGAGAAAAGTAGAGGACGAAGAAGCTTGTTTGCAGCATTGCAAGTCTGAAGAGAAACTGGCTGCTGCCTTACCAAACCACTTCCCAAGCACTTTGAAGCCGCAAGAAAATGATTGGCATTGCTAGCAAAGTTAGTGTTGGAGGGTTAACAATTTGTTTTTAAGTTGCAGAAAGCTTGGGTTAGTGTATAACCTTGTTTTTCTTAATTGACCCATATGACCTACAAGAACAAACACAACCAGCTTACAAAATAGCATAAACAAGAAAATTATACATCAAAGTGAAAAAAAAAAATTGATACAGAAGCAAAATGCCGAATTTCATTAACGAGATCGATAAGCAATCAGCTTCATAAGTCAAAAACAAAAGGCAAGGAAAGTAGAAGTTACCTCAGGATTTTAATAACCTCGGTGTGAGCTTCCAAAATCTATGAATGGAAAAAGGAGAAACACTAAATACAAGCTTAATCCAATTAACTAAGAAGATTTAATTCTTTGTCAAGAAATGTGAAACCAGGCCACCATGATTGTATAAATGAGTTGCAAAGACATACACACAGCTATAACACCTGCATCAGGTTTTAGCAGCACCAAGACAAGCACAAACAGGAAAAACAGGCACATACACATTAAATCCTACAGGCACATATACATTTTATCACAGGCACCCAGAGAAGCAAAAGCCTTAGCTGTGTTCAACAAGCAGAACATAATAAAGAGAGAAAATATAATACTATGTTAAAGAGGTCCATAAAGAAAAAACTCAGAGGTTAATCTTTGATCCAGAATGTTTTGTCGCACTGACGAGACCGTGAATAAACAACAAAATGTTGAATGCTTGGCCTATACAACCTCATTCATACTGGTGCCATATGCTCATTAAAAACATCTACTTAACCAAAAAAAAATCTAATCTTTGATAATCTAATTTAAGTCATCATGACTATGTACACGAGAATGTCCCAAAAATTTATATATTAAAAAAGATTTAAATATTTATAGGAAAACCATGATAGCCAGTTCGAAAGCACGATCACAGCTAAACACATGGATTAAATTTTAGCAAGAGAAGCACAAATAGAAAGCTTTCATCTTAAACAATTTTATTAGTTCTCTAACTTATGATAATGTTCTAGTCTGTTCTCCTAAATTCCAATCAAATGGAAGAATATTGCATTTGATTTACAAGTTCGTTTTTGGTTTGAGCTCTAATTTAATTTGATACCTTGTCTAGATTTGTTTACGTAAAAGAATTAAAATATACCAGCAATTAAGCAAGAACAAGAACAATTAATCAGGCTAGTCATACAAAGCAATGGCACAAGTTGCTACTAGTGGATTGGCCATGTTGAAATCAAGAGATAGTGCATCTTGAAATCTTTCTCAAAGGCAATAGAGAATCTGAAGAAGGAAAGGTTTCAACGGTTTGTTTGGAAGAGAGAAAGGCTGAAAGAAAACAGAGACTGAGATCTCTCCTCTTCTTATCACAGGAGCAAGGAAAGGGAAGCGATTTGCAGAAGAATGAAAACAATGGAAGGAAACCCAGAGAATGTCTTCTATTTCGAAACAAGAACGGAGACAAACTGGTAAATCCCTTCTATCGATTTGGAACAGAGAAGGCCTAAAAGAAAACACAGAGGTTGAATCTCTCTTTTTCTTACCACAGAAGCGATTTGCAGAAGAATGAAAACAATGGAAGGAAATCCAGAGAGTCTCTTCTTCTTAATCTTGAAAACAAGAATGGAAACAAACAGTGAATGTCTTGTTTGGATTTCCGCTTCTTATCCTTCTTCTTTCTTAGAAACAGAGACTCATCTTCTCCTCGTCGGATCAGGAAAACAGAGTTTAAATTTTGAAGTGAATTTCCTATTATGCCCTCAACTTACCGTTATTTTACTTGTGTTGCCCGCCGCGCCATTGACAGAGAATAAATATATCACATTAAGATTTTCCATATGTCCAGGCTCAGGCGTCCATGTCTAGACCGAGACCAAGGCCCAAACTATCATCCAAGCCTAGACACAGACACAGACCCAGGGCCATACTTGTCCTTCCACTTACTAACTTATACATATATATATATATATGTATATATTCCTCTTAAGCTGAAAAAAGAATCAGTGCTGCTAGAATAAATTAAATATGACAAAATACAAATTATGTTTGAGATGAAAATTTTAATTAATTAAAACTTATTATTATTAATCCAAATCTTTTTCGCAATTTAAGATGGCAAAATGAAAACATATAAAAATAAATCAATCAAATAAACGAAATTAAATAATACCTTGTAATAGTTTGAAATTTTTTTTAATTCTCTATTGGATGATTACGAAGAAAGTATTATTTACGTGCTCTCAACTATAGGGTTTGACGTACAAGGGTTACATTATAGGATAACGATAATGCAACAGGTTATCGTCTAAGATTTGCTCTATATATCTTACTAGTTAACACGTTATATTTAAGATGCGAGATAGTCATACTTAAATCATTAAATATTATATTATTTAACTAGACCAATACTTATAAATAAGTTAATCAAACTCTTTCGTTTTCGTTTGGATTAAATAGTTTAATATGCATAAAAAATTAAATCACAGATCATTTATTCATTATCCATAGATAATAAGGTGGTTAGGTTTATGGGATTTAATAGAGATATCATCATCTCTTGCACTATCAATTTATTTGCCTAGTAGTTTGAAACTGATGTATAAATTCATCTATTAATTTTTTAAAAATAAATATAATATAAAAGATAGTATCATTTAGAGCAAGCAACATACTTATTTAGTTTTACAGATTTATAAATATGCATCTCAATTGATGTCATGAACCACTAATTAGAAATGATTAGTTCTTCTTGATCTTTTCGAGTAAATTAGTAATCATCAAGTCCTGCTTTCATGAAATCTTGTTTCTTTTCTTTGCGATCTTTAGAAGTTACGCCAACAATCATGTTATTCACTCTCATTGCTCGTAGTTTCATTGTTGCCAATGAAGTAATAAGAAATATAAGGTATATTTTAAGGACAGTATTTATTAAATCTAAATTCTATAGAAAATGGTTATATATACAATTATGAAGTCTTTATATAAACCGTAATATTTAGTATATTTGACACAATTATTGTTTTAATTATATATATATTTTTTGTTCAAAGAGTAAAACAACAAAATATAAATATTTATATTTTTTCATTATCATTTAATCTTAAGAGTAAAATTAATGCACCAATTATAATTTGCTTATGCATATATTTTTAGTTAAATTCGAGTAATTACATTATATAAAAGCACAGAATTTTTTGGTGGTTGAATTCCATTTTACTAAATAGTAATATTATAAAGAATGTGATGTTTATTCAATATATGTATATAAATAAAATATGAGATATTGCACATAATATATATAAATTATTAAAGATAAAAATAAGAAAATACCGTAGGTCCATTCATGATATACATCTTATTATATTTGAAAACAAGATCGAAAGAAGCCCCTGAAAGAAAAAGATTAATAGCTTCCTATTCGTTCTTCGCTACAAAGGATTTTACACCTGCTTTGCGAAGAAGTGAGGTATGCATCATGTGAATCATAATATCATTTTCAATAGTTAGTGCTATTATATTCTTAGCATCGTTTAAATTAGGAGCTACATCAACTTTTTTATTTTCAAAAAATTAGGAGCTATTGACAAAATCTATGTTTCGATACTCAACTCTCCTGCAAACACAAGCAAAAAAAGATCTCATATTAGTAGACAACCAAAATTAAAATACAATCAGTGTTTATGCTGCATTGTTTATTAGTATATAAAACATTATGTAAGAAACATCAACTGAATATTTTTATTGATTAGAAGCATATCAATAATTATTAAAAAATGTATTGAGAACTTAAAACTAGTACTGAAATACAGTATAGTTTAAAGTACCTCACCACTAATTCTTCAATGAGTTTAAGAACGAATTTTGGTACTAACAATATCTACAACCTCAATAGTTGTCTTTAAATAATGAATGAAAGCAAGAATATTAAGTATTTGATTTAGAAAGAAAGCTATGAAGATTGCCAAATGTTCGTGAAATAGCATTTACCGACAAATGTGAAAATTATTTTTTTTCTTAATGACATTTCGAAGTAGATAAACATATTAACAATCAACTTCATATATATAACTAGTAAAAATTAAGATATTTCCCAAAAATCAGCCCAAAAAACTTCATTGAAATAAAAAAGAAACACTTTTATTGTAGAAAAAAAAAAACCAACAAAGCACAAAAAAGTTAAACTGTGATTATATATAAAATAGATTTGTTAATAAAATAGAACATAAATTTATTTTATTTTTCTTTTATATTTGTTAACATAAATTTACTGTTTATTATTTTTTTGTTGAAGTAAAATAATATATTTTATTCTGAAAGAAAAAAATTGATATTCTTTTTCTTTGAAAAATTGAAGTAGTATAAATTATATTTAATTATTCTCTTAATTTTTTAATTATAAAACAAAATTATTAATTATTTAATTTTATATTATTAGTAAATAACGCCGTACTATGAACCATTAAATATTTTGTTAATGTAATTAATTATTTATAATTAATATTATTAGTATTTTTTTATAAGTTAAACAAAATGACCGAAATACTTCTAATCAATATATTTATCGTATTACTTAAATAATCGGTATGTCTCTTCCTCTACAAGAAGTCATAGCTTTGAGTCGGATTATATTTACATATATGTTCTAATTTAAATTTTATTTATGTTGCAGTTAATTATTTATATGAATTAATTTATAAATATAGGAATGTACTAAAAAAAAGTATTCATATAATTATAAAGTTAATGAAATTATTAAATAATACACATATATCCATTACTATTTTAATTTAATTTAGTTTTTTCATATATTTATTTCTACCTTACTACTTTTGTTTTTTCTGTAACATAATTAATCTTAGTTTTTCCTTCCTTTAATTTTCTTCAGACTATTCATTATATATCAATGGTTATATATAAATTACTAATATAAATTATTAGTTATATAATATTAAATTATTGATTAAAAATAAAAATAAAACTTAATACTGTCTAATTTTGTGACCAATAAATACTCTTAAAAATTTAAGTTTTATAAAATATTAATATAATACAAATTAAGAATTAACTTTAATTAATTTATATTAGTGAAGTTTTTGAATTTTTGAATAATTCAAATACATTGATATAATGCCAAAACTAGAGATTGAGGAAACTTTAATACCTCGAGATATTTTTCTTCTTTTAGATTTTACAGTAAATAAAATTTTAGAAAAAAATGATTCATATAATATAACCTAATCGTTGATATATAAATAAAAAACTTTCTATATATATATATATAAGATATCTCAATTCCTAGTTCGCTTAATTTTACTCAGAATATTCGTTATATATAAATGGTTATATATTATTTATCCAATATCAAATTACGAATATAAATTACTATTGATATAATATTAAATTATTGATTAAAAACAAATATAAACCTTAACTTTGTCTAATTTTAAAACCAATAAATACTCTTAAAAACTTAAGTTTTATAAAATATTAATATAATACAAATTAAGAATTAACTCTAATTAATTTATATCGGTCAAGTTTTTGAAGTTTTGAATAATTCAAATACATTGAGATATTTGCCAAAACTAAAGATTGAGGAGACATTTAAATATTATTTTTTTATATATTTTATATTTAAGATTTTACAGTAAATGAAATTCTAACAAAAAAAGAAGATTCATGAACTATAACCTAACCATTGATATATACATACAAAACTTTCCATATATATACATGTAACATTCCTTGTTATATATATATATATGCATATGTTAATCCATTGAGTAGTCAAAGATGACATTAGCTCATAAGTCTTGGATAGAAGACATAACAGTTTCTCTCCTGCTAAAATGTCCAGCCAAAAGTTTGATCAGATTCAAATGCGTTTGCAAGTCATGGTCGACTCTGATACATAATCCAGAGGCCATTGGCAAAAGCATTCTCTTCAACGCCAAAAACAAGAACACCAACAGTACCACCTCCCAACTCCTCATCAGTCGTATCAACAAGAACCCTAACCCTGATGACACAGAGGAGCCTGCTGTGTTTTCTCTCTGTTCTTATAACAACCTTCACGAAATGTCTACAAACCAATACCTCCCTTCCATCAACTCACCTGATCATGGGTCAGCGACAATTAACGTGGTGGGTTCATGTAACGGGATAGTATGTTTACATGATCATTATAGGGATGATTTTTTCCTATGGAATCCTGCTACTGGCGAGTTAAAAATCCTTCCACCACCCCAATTTCAATATTTTAATCGCGAGAGGAGAAACGTCATTGCTGATGTAATTCTTTCTGGGTTTGAATACCTTGCAGAGAGGAAAGATTACAAGGTGATAAAACTCATAAGAATTCCTACAGAAGAATATTATATAGAACTTTACAACCTAGAAGAAGATTATTGGAAGAGAATCGATATTCAAGGAACGGGTATAGTTGATTTTTTAAAAAATTCAAGCATGGTGGTGAACGGAACCTTATCTTGGTTTACAATAAATTGTGCCAATAATGAAGGAAGAATCACTACATTTGATATAGGAAAGGAGGTTTTTATGAACACAAGGCTTCCTGGTAATAGCAATAGATTTTTTACGTTTATGTGGTTCTACCCATTAGGTGAATGTTTAACGATTTGTGTTAGTCAATGGTACAGTCGAAGAATGGAGGACGGTTGGTGGTTTGATGTATGGGTTTTACATGAAATTGGTGTAGAAGAGTCTTGGAGTAAATTGTATAGAATTGATCCCAATCCTGGGTTGTATTGGTGTTGGTATCCATTGGGTTTTTGGAAGGATGGCAAGGTGTTTCTTGATAATGGCAAGGGAGAGATGGTCTTATATGACATAGACACCAAACAAGTCACTGACCTCGGAATTGAAGGAGTATATAGAACCTTACAGATTGTTGTTTATGAAGAAAGTAAGGAAAAGATTATGAAAGAGTCTTCCCATTGATATTTCTCTGTTTAATTTCTCTTCTAAACCAACTTTTCTCTATGAAGTAGTGGGTTCAAATCGAGCTTTGTATTTTATATTTTGCTCTCTTCTAAATCTTTTACTCTCTTCTAAACCATCTTTTGGATAGATGGTTTGTATTTTACATTGTTTTTATAAAGTTATGGGTTCAAGTCGAGTTTTGTTATGTGTGTTCTTAATAAGAGATCATAAAATTATTAGTTATATTATTATTAATGTACTGGCTCTGGCTAGTTATTGAAATGCACGATTTCTCTTTTAACATGTAGTTATTGATATTGTTAGAATTAATCATTTCAACAAAGCTATCATGTTTGAGTAGTGAAAAATAATTATCTTAAAAAATGACTTATTAGTAATTAATTATTGATTAGCTCTATCCAAGATGCGAAGTAATCCTAGTAAAATTAGTAAGTAATATATTGTTTAAATATATCAATATCTTATAAATAAATCAATTCTGTTCTTTCGTTTTTATTTGAATGAAATTGTTCAATATGTGCAAAAAATAAAACCGCAGATCGTTAATTCAATTATCCGTAGATAATAAGGTGGTTAGGTTCACATGATTCATGTATGAAGTTGAGATAGTTATCGTCTTTTACACTATCAATTTATTTGCCTTCATAGATGGATGAAATGTATCCTAAAAAATTTTATTGGTTAATAAAATTATTTGTTTCAATAATATAGTTCATTTGAATTGCAAAACATATATATAAGTTGGAATTTTCATATTGTTACTATACAATGTTTTCAAAAATTTATCTCATTCATAATGTAACTCTACCCTAAAATTTTAATTAATTCAAAGAAAACTGTAAATTTCGAAATGAAATGAACAAAATTTAATTCGTTTCAAAACTAACTTAAGGTATCAGCTAAAATAATTCAGTCTTGAATTCTATACCAATTTGCCTTTAGAGCCTGCAATAGATTTACATTTGAGGAACTTCAATCATATGCATGTTCATGAAGAGACGAACGTTCATAATTTTGAAAACTAATGGCAAATTCTTTACGAGAGTCTGTACCATTTTTCAGGTTATCTGTAATTCATGTGTAATGACACAAATATTATTCATCTTCAATTTTAAGTTCGAGTTTAGAGTTACAGTATCGAGCTCATAAAGAAACAACAATGTCAAATATTTAGCTTACATACCCTCTTTTATTTTAGTACAATAGGCTAATCGAAAACACTGACTAAGGCTTTAACAAAGCGAAGGTCTCCTCCGTTCAGCCCAAAGCAGAATTCAGCCACCAGTCAAGCAATGTTAGTTATTTCTCTAAATCTTTGTAGCCTTGTGATCCGAACTTTCCAAATGTCTTGAACAAGCTTAATCTAATTAACCAAGAAAATTTAATACTTTGTTAATTTTCACCAAAGCTAAATACTAAGGCCTATCATAAAGCAAAACATGCTCTACAATATATCCTAGTGGGTACGAATTATTTTCGCTTGAAATGAAAAATATAAGTTTTTCTTTACATTAGAATCATGCTTATGCTAATGTGGGTATAATATATGATGCCAATTTATGGTACAAGAGATTTGAGCACTGCAATGTGCAATTTTTTAAGAGTTTAAATAAAAAATTTTTGTAGAAAACGTGCCTTTTTTAGTGACTTACCCAGAGTCTGTAATGTATGTGAAATTGGGAAGCGAAGTGATTGGAGCTGATCGATACATATATGTGTCCTGTTACGAGTAATTCCTCTTTACTTGAAAATAAATACTTCTATTTTTGTTGATAACTTTTCAAAGGTTTCATTGTATACCTCTTAAAGCTTAAAATTGAAGTGTTTAAATTGTTTAAGAGATTTAGTACGATAGCTGAAAGTTAGTATGAAGAGAAAATTAAGATATAAGATCCGATAATAGCACTAGGTATACCAACAACAGCTTCAACAACTTTTATGAGCAGTACGGGATTCAACATCAGCTCAAATTTTCTTATTCCCCATAACAAAATTATACGAGTGAAAGAAAAGTAAAATAATTACGGAGATGGCTATGTGACTCATGTTTGGAAAACAAAATATTGCCGAAGGGTTTTTGGTGGGAGGCTGTGAATGTGGTTGTTTCTTTGCAAAACAGATCATGTTATGAGGCTTGGCATGGAACTAAACCAACGGTGGAGCACTTGAAAATACTCGGAAGCATCTACTGCGTCCACATTCTAGAGACCAGGGAGATAAGCTAGAAGAGAAGACAAGAATTGGCATCATTTTAAATAGAAGCAAAATTACAAGGGATTGTTGGTAAATGTCAAAGTAGGTGAGAAATCACACTGGAAATGGGATAAAACTCAGGTGGAGGTCTCAAGAAATTGGTTTGTTGTTAGGGATAATGAAGAAACTTCCTTTGAACCTGCTAAAGAAAGGATACCAGATTTTGTTGTGAGAGGAACTAGACGCTTGCAAGATATTTACAGAAGGTGCAATGTTGTTTCAATGACCTAATGGTTGGTTATTATACTTGACATCCACTAGGCCAAACATCACTAATGCAGCTAGTTTACTCTCAAGACTCACACAATCTCTAGGTGAACTACATTTCAAGGCCGGGAGAAGATTGTTGAGGTATATAAGAGGATTCCTTTACTATAAAATTTATTATGAACCTGAAGTTAAATCGAAGGGGTTCACTAATAGTGATTAGGGAGGTTCCGTGGATGACATGAACAGCACTTAGGAGCATGTTTTTCACCTTGGATCATGTATGATAAGCTAGAACTCAACGAAACAAGAATAGTGGCACTATCTACAGCAAAGGCAGAGTATGTGGCTGCAGCAAGTGTAGTGAATTAGACCATCTGGCTTAAGAAGGTACTTAATAACCTTGATCAGCTGTGTCTATTACCAAGAATTCTGCGTTTCATGGCAAGACCAAATACATCAAGATTAAATGTTACTTTGTGAGGAAAGTAGAGGAGGAAGAAGTCCATTTGCAGCATTGCAAGTTCGAAGAGCAGCTGGCTAATGTCCTAACCAAATCACATCCCAAGCACAGGTTTAAAGCTTTTAGAAAGATGATCGGCATTGTTAATGAAGTTAGTATTGAAGGGTTTGCAATTCGGCTGTCGACCAAAGAAGTTTTATTTTATCCAAGTTTATGTGTTATAATCTTGTTTTGCTATGTCAAGAAAATATTCTCAGCAGAAATGAAGACTGAGTTAAGGATATTATCATTTGAATACATATATGTAATGAAAGCTAACTCCCACTCGCTACAAACTTCGAAAGCCATATATCATAAACACAAGCAAGAATTAAATAGAAGATATAAAACATAAGATTCGAAATGTTAGAAATTAAATAAACTAAAGGAACCAATTGACAACTGCTTAGCTGATATATAACTTAGTGACTAGTGTGGGAAATAAGCTGTAGCTTATTGCAAATCATTTCAAATTTTAACTATTCTTATTCAATAAGATTCAATTTAATAAGTTTACCACTAGAAGATTATAAATATTTCAGACATCTCTACTATTATGTAAGCAAACATAAATCCAAGATTAATCACAATTTTACACACTAGAAACTTGAGAATCAAATTCTAACTCACCCATTACATGATCATAACTACTCTGTCTCTTCTGCACTTTAAAATGGAATGACTTTATATTAACTATCTAGACCTCTCTCTTTGTGTATATACCCTTAGGAAGTCATCATTTTCCTATCAAAATCCACAATAAACTAATTATATTAAGAATACATGTAAAACTGGATTTGAACCTAACCGTTAGAAGTTTCATTTCAAGTTTTTTATATAAAGTTTGATCAAAAGTAGATTCACCAAATTCAAAAAGTTGGAAATGCAGAGGAGAACCAGAAAAGCTTCCTTGATTGTTCAAACCCTTAAATAATGTTGTTGATCCCTATAAAAGCCTTGCAAGTGTAGAGAATTTAACAAAATTTCTTAACTTGTCATAAGCATAACCTATGATATCCGCTAAATAACCCTCGAGTTCTAGGCCATTCGATGTTTGAAGACTGCAGAAGACTTATGTAAGGGAATTCAATTATATTCAAGTCAGACTTTGTTTTAACCAAACCCTCAGAAATCCTCTCTGCCATACTTTTCTTCTTGTCGAAGAAATTTGATGACACGAGAATATATCTCCTCCATTCTCTGCATCAATATGTTAGTATATCAACATCTCTCCTTCATCTTTTCGGCTAATACATCTATTCTTTGTTTTTCTCAATTTACTTTCATTTAGTGTTGGACAATGCGTACAAATTATGTGAATCACAGATCCCTAATAGTACTAAGTGAAGTTTGGTAGAATTTAGTTGTGTGATGTTTACTATCACCATGGTGACAGTAAAAATCCAAAAGGTAAGTGAACAAAAAATTGAAAGTTGCGATTCACCAAGGTCTATTCTCTCCAAATTCAGAGAAATTGAAAACTCAAACCCTCTGTGAACGTCAAATACATAAATGTTATAAGTGAAAGAAGAGTAAAATAATAACAGAGATGACTATATGTCTCATGTTTGGAAAAAAGTATTGCCAAAAATTTTTTGGTGGGAGGCTGTAAATGTGGTTGTTTACTTGCAAAACAGGTTGCCAACAAAAAGTTTGAGAGAGAAGACACGTTATGAGGCTTGGCATGGAACTAAACCAACAGTGGAGCACTTGAAAATGCGTGGAAGCCTTTGCCATGTCCACATTCTAGAGATCAATGAAGATAAGCTGGAAGAGAAGACAAGAGTTGGCATCATGTTAGGTGGCAGCAACATTGCCGAGGGTATAGAATTTTTTATCTTCAATCCAAAAATGTGATTGTTTCAAGAAATATCAAAGTGGATGAAAAATCACACTGGAATTGGGATAAAACTAAGGTGGAGGTTTCAAGAAATCAGTTTGTTGTTAGGGATAATGAAGAAACTTCCTTTGAACCTGCTGAAGAAGAGATATCAGATCTGATGATAATTCTGGTCCAGATTTTGCTGTGAAAGGAATTAAAAGCTTGCAAGAATTCATGAGGTGCAATGTTGTTTCAATGACCTAATGGTTGGTATGTACTTGACATCAACTATGCCAGACATCATGTGTGCAGCTAGTTTATTCTCAAGATCTCTGGGTTGATTACATTTCAAGGCTGGGAAGAGGTTGTTGAGGTATATAGGAGGATCCCTTGACTATAAAATTTATTGTGAAAGAAATCCTGAAGTAAATTGATGGGGTTCACTAATAGTGATTAGGGAGATTCTGGGGATGACATGAACAGCATTTATGGGCGTGGATAAGCTAGAACTTAAAGAAACAAGAATAGATACACAATCTACAGCAAGGGCGGAGTATGTGGCTGCAGCTAGCGTAGTGAATTAGACCATCTGACTCAGGAAGGTACTTAATAACCTTGATCAGCAGCAAAATGAACCTACATGTTTTGTAACAACACATCAGCTGTGTCTATTACCAAGAGTCCTGCATTTCAGGAAAAGATCAAACACATCAAGATTAAATATCATTGTGGGAGAAAAGTAGAGGAGGAAGAAGCTTGTTTGCAGCATTGCAAGTCTGAAGAGCAACTGGCTGCTGCCTTACCAAACCACTTCCCAAGCACTTTGAAGCCTCAAGAAAATGATTTGCATTGTTAGCAAAGTCAGTGTCGGAGGGTTAACAATTTGTTTTTAAGTTGTGGAAAGCTTGTGTTAGTGTATAACCTTGTTTTTCTTAACTGATCCATATTACCTAGAAGAGCAAACACAACCAACTTACCAAATAGCATAAACAAGAAAATTCGACATCAAAATGAAAAAAAAAAATGATATAGAAGCAAAATCTGGAATTTTAATAACCAGATCATTAAGCAAACAGCTTCATAAGTCAAACACATAAAGCAAGGAAAGTAGAAGTTACCTCAGAATTTTAATAACCTCAGTGTGAGCTTCGAAATTCTATGAATGGAAAAAGTAGAAACACTAACTACAACTCTTCTAAAATACTAAATACAAGTTTAATCTAATTAACCAAGAAGATTTAATGCTTTGTCAAGAAAAGTGAAACCAGGCCACCATGATTGTATAAATGAGTTGCAAAGACATACACACAGCTATAACACCTGCATCAGGTTTTGGCAGCACCAAGACAAGCACAAACAGGAAAAACAGGCACATACACATTTAAATCCTACAGGCACAGTTACATTTTAGCAGAGGCACCCAGCCAAGCAAAAGGCTTAGCTGTGTTCAACAAGCAGGACATAATGTTTTGTCGCACTGACAAGATCGTGAATAAACAACAAAATGTTGAATGCTTGGCCTATACAACCTCATTCATGCTGGTGCCATATGCTCATTAAAAACATCTACTAAGGCTTTAACAAACCCAAGGTTTCCCTCCAGGTAAGCCCAAAGCAGAATTTAGTCACTAGTTGAGCGATGCGAGTTATTCCTATCACTTTTTGTGAATGTACAATTCAAGCTTTTCAAACTAATTAACCAAGAAAAAAATCTAATTTTTGACAATCTAAATTAAGCCATCACGACTATGTACACGAAAACGTCCTAAAAATTTATATATTAGAAAAAATTTAAGTATTTATAGGAAAACTATGATAGCCAGTTCGAAAGCATGATCACAGCTTAACACTTGGATCAGATTTTAGCAAGATAAGCACAAATAGAAAGCTTTCACCTTAAACAATTTTATTAGTTCTCTAACTTATGATAATATCCTAGTCTATTCTCTTAAACTCCAATCAAGTGGAAGAATATTGCATTTGATTTACAAGTTAGTTTTTAGTTTGAGCTCTAATTTAATTTAATACCTTATCTAGATTTTTTTACATAAATGAATTAAAATATGCCAGCAATTAAGTTACAACAAAGACAATTAATCAGGCTAGTCGTACAAAGCAATGGCACAAATAGGGAACTAGTGGATCGGCAATGCTGAAATCAAGAGATAGTGGAATAGATCATATGACAAATTTTAGTTCGACTAGTTATAGAGTTTTGGATTTCTCTCTTGGGATTCCCCTTATAAATGGTACAGTTTCAATAATGTCATAAACACTTGCCTGGGTTACTGTTATCTGCATAACGAAAAATTCCAGTAAGAAGTAAACTTTATGTATACATAAAGGAGATATTAAACACCAAATTAGTACACCCATTTGCATACAAACACACAATAGTCCTAATTGGAGCACCTATGCCAGTTAGATCACTGTTGCTGCTGCAGAAGTCTAAGGAGAAAAACACACTCATAATCATAATTCCCTCATTTCATCCCCTAAAAGAATTCTTCATTCCAGAAATTGTTGCTGTGTAGACAGATGCCTAGAAGAACAATCCATAAAGGAAAATAGAAGCGGAGAAACACAAAATGAAAAATTTCAAATCAGTTAAATCTTCATACCCTTTCATTGAATTTTTCAAAGAGGCTCAAAGAACCATATTCACTATTGCATTAAATTTCTAAGCAAAAAAGTAAAGGCAGAGCACGTGGCTGCAGCAAGCGTAGTGAATTAGACCATCTGGCTTAGGAAGGTGCATAATGACCTCGATCAGAAGCAAAATGACCCTGCAGCTGCATTTTGTAACAGCTCACAGTCAAAACCACGCCACAGAAGCTAGCTGCAAAATGAAAACACACAAGCACAAATAATATACTGGCAGAAACACATTAAAAAAGTTAGCTATTAGATATCCACAAAAAGCTTTTCATTAGTCTTTGCAATGATATACCAATTTTTGGGTCCATGTCTTTCCACGATTGTTGGACACAGATGCAATAAGAAGTAAGCTCTCAAATCTCAACAACTGAAAACCTGCAAGTACAAAACCAATTCAACCTATCGAATAAACAACTAAACAAGACGAAAAGAAGTAAACAAACCAATTGGCCACTTCTCAGCTGATATATAAGGTCATGACTAGTGTGGTCAATAAGCTGCAGTGTTTTTCAAATCATTTCAAACTTTAACAAGCAAATCATTTCAAATTTTGACGATTTTTATTCAATAAGATTCAATCTAACAAGTTTACCACTAAAAGAATATAAAAAATTCTAAGAGCACATCTCAAATCTATTTCATAATCTTTCGATATACATGAATCTCAACTATATCTTACAACATATATGTATATATATATATAAATATATATGCAGATACATTTACCGTAAACACACATGAAATTACAATAAATCATAAAGGCCTATATTAAACAAAAGAAGCATAAATGAAAATTGCAGAGAAAGAAACAGAGATATCCAGGCATCTCTACTACCATGTAAGAAAACATAAATCCAAGATTAACATAATTTAACCCACTACAAGATCATAACTACTTTCTATCTTCTGGGGATTAAAATAGAAGGATTTTTTCTCTACTATCTAGAACTCTAACTCTGTGTATATACCCTAAGTCATCCTTTTCCCATCAAAATTCACAATAAACTAATTATATTAAGTCTACATGCAAAACTGGGTTTGAACCTAACTGTTAAAAGTTTCATTTCAACTTCTTCTTATAAGGTCTGATCAAGATTAGATTCACCAAATTCAGAAAGTTGGAAATGCAGAGGAGAACCAGAAAAGGTCCTTTGACTGTTCCAACTCTTAGATAATGCTCTCGATCCCTATAAAAGCACTTTGTTAGGAGAGTTTGACAGACAACTAAGCTTAAAATTTGTAAGAGAACTTAAAAAAATTTCCGAACTTGTTATAAACATAACCTACAGCATCCACTAAATAAGCCTCGAGTTCTAGACCATTCTATGTTTGAGCAGTGCTCAAATCTAATGTACCATAAATTGGCATCATCTATTATACCCACATTAGCATAAGCATGATTCTAATGTAAAGAAAAACTTATATTTTTCATGTCAAGTGAAAATAGTTCGTACCCACTAGGATATATTGTAGAGCATGTTTTGCTTTATGATACGCCTTAGTATTTAGCTTTGGTGAAAATTAACAAAGTATTAAATTTTCTTGATTAATTAGATTAAGCTTGTTCAAGACATTTGGAAAGTTCGGATCACAAGGCTACAAAGATTTAGAGAAATAATTAACATTGCTTGACTGGTGGCTGAATTTTGCTTTGGGCTGAACGGAGGAGACCTTCGCTTTGTTAAAGCCTTAGTCGGTGTTTTCGATGAGCCTATTGTACTAAAACGAAAGAGGGTATGTAAGCCAAATATTTGACATTATTGTTTCTTTATGAGCTCGATACTGTAACTCTAAACTCGAGCTTAAAATTGTAGATGAATAATATTTGTATCATTACACATGAATTACAGATAACCTGAAAAATGGAACAGACTGTCGTAAAGAATTTGCCATTAGTTTTCAAAATTATGAACGTTCGTCTCTTGATGAACATGCATATGATTGAAGTTCCTCAAATGTAAATCTATTGCTGGCTCTAAAGGCAAATTGGTATAGAATTCAAGACTGAGTTATTTTAGCGGATACCTTAAGTTAGTTTTGAAACGAATTAAATTTTGTTCATTTCATTTCCAAATTTACAGTTTTCTTTGAATTAATTAAAATTTTAGAGTAGAGTTACATTATAAATGAGATAAATTTTTGAAAATATTGTATAGTAACAATATGAAAATTCCAACTTATATATATGTTTTGCAATTCAAATGAACTATATTATTGAAAAAAATAATTTTATTAACAAATAAAATTTTTTAGGATCCATTTCATCCATCTATGAAGGCAAATAAATTGATAGTGTAAAAGATGATAACTATCTCAACTTCATACATGAATCCTGTGAATCTAACCACCTTATTATCTACGGATAATTGAATTAACAATCTGCAGTTTTATTTTTTGCACATATTGAACAATTTTATTCAAACAAAAACAAAAGAACAGAATCGATTTATTTTGTAAGATATTGATCTATTTAAACAATATATTACTTACTAATTTTACTAGGATTACTTCGCATCTTGGATAGAACTAATCAATAATTAACTACTAATAAATCATTTTTAAGATAATTATTTTTTACTACTCAAACATGATAGCTTTGTTGAGATGATTAATTCTAACAATATCAATAACTACATGTTAAAAGAGAAATCGTGCATTTCAATAACTAGCCAAAGCCAGTACATTAATAATAATATAACTAATAATTTTACGATCTCTTATTAAGAACACACATAACAAAACTCGATTTGAACCCATAACTTTATAAAAACAATGTAAAATACAAACCATCTATCCAAAAGATGGTTTAGAAGAGAGTAAAAGATTTAGAAGTGTAGCGCCCGGGAAATTGAAAAGGAAGAGAAAAAAAAAAAGGGGGCCATGTCAGCAGCCACGTCAGCAGACCCAGTCAGCAGTCCCGGCCAACCGGAACCTGCCACGTGGCAAGACCACGTCGATCCGAGACGGGCCACGTTGGCGATCCGCGTATGCGCGATCGGACGGCCCAGATCAAACGTGCGATCGGACGGCCCAGATACAATCGCACGGACGGCCCAGATTCAATCAAAAAACGGACGGCCCAGATTAAATCAAAATGGACGGCTGAGATCAAAAGGCAAAAGGGTATAAATAAAACCCCCACACCAGACCACAAAACCCTAGCCGCCTGCCCTCGCTGGAGAAGACGAACCAGAAGCTGGCCGCCGCACCGGAGGGATTTCCGACCGCCGATCGAGGTAAATTTCATACCCCCGACTCGTTTTTCCATGCTGATTTCCCCTGTGGCCAAATCTGAGCCAAAATCCCGGCCAAACGGCCAGAAAACACGGCCGAAGCCCAGCGGCGTTGCCGCGCTCCTCCTCGGTTTTTTGCCTCCGATGAGGCCCTTCCCGGCCTTCGTTTAATGCAATTTTTATATCACCGTGATCACCATTCTTTTCTCTACAGGTTGATCAGAGCCGAATCACCAAAACACGAACTTCACCGGAGAGCCGCCGCACCCGAGAGCACTGCCGCCGGTAAGCTTCGGTTTTCCGTAATTTTTTGGCCCCCCGAGGGCCCTAGAGTTGTTTAATCGCAAGTATCAATGCAAGTGTGGCCGAATTCGGCCGGAAACGGTCGAAAACGGCCAAACCGAGGCGAATCACCGCCGCAAGCGGCGGCGCCGTCGCCGGAGCACGGCGGAGCCGCCCTGCCGGAAATGCGATATTGGCCGAAAGGGGCCCTGGGCCTAATTTGGGATTTTTTGGAACACGTGCAGGTACCAGTAGTGCGTTTCAGTTCCCCGGGAAAAATTCAGGGAAAATTAGGGACAGCCTGTAGGCACACTGTGATGCCGTGTTCGGACCCCGAAACGTGTAAGGACCCCTCACCCTATTTCCTATCACGGTATTAAAGTTCAATAAATGATAAAACGGTATTTCATGAATCAATAGATGTGTGAAATTGCTTAAGGTCGCTAATGGAGCCCGAGTCTAGTGTGTTTGTCGGTTAATTGTTATTTGGCCTATTTTACAGTTTTAAATGCAGTATGAGGTTTGATGTTTTCATTTTATAGTGTCGTGTGCATATTTTACTGTTTTATTGATTATGGATTGAATGACCGGGATATTGATGCTGTATGTTGTCTGTTTGGCATAAATTATTGTTTTGCTTGTTTGTATGTGGATTGATGATGCTGACTGAGGGAAAAGAGAATGATAGATTATGTAAATGGGTAATTGTATAATGTGGTCAGCCTGACTAGATATCCTGGGAGATGGTGGACGGACCGGGTTCGTAGGGAACCCTACCGGGATTGTGGTCTCCCATACCGGACGGGGTATGGAGATCTTATTTGTTTTGACGCCCATACCGGACGGAGTATGGGGACGGTCCTGGAAAAATGATTTCAAGTGTTAAGGGTTAACGGGTAGCGGGATCCCTATGGATCCCCATGGATACTAGTGGGCTGGTAAATGAGGAAAATATGTTGTGTAACGATTGAATTACGAAAGGCTTGATAAGTATTATGTTATACAGTTTATATATGATTTCATGATGATGATGATGTTATTGCTTTCGTACACTGTTTTATGAATTCTATTGAGGTAAGTGAATGGTAAAGGTTTTATTATTGATAAAAGGATTTGTTGTAAATTATGCTCCATTGGTCTTTTTGTGTTTTCTACCCACCTTTACCTCCGTGACGGTGAGATATCGTGATGTCTTTACTGGGTTAGTGTAGCTCATTCCTTATTTAATCATTTCAGATCAAGAGGACATCGTTCCCGAGCCGGTTTCGCAGGAGGACGACGAAGGGGACGCCTAAAGACTCCATAGTCATATTCGTAGCTTTTACTTTCAAGTTTCTCCTTTAGGTAGTTTGATTTTTTATATTTTGTGAGCACATTTTTGGTTTTAGTGTAAGGGATGTTATTCAAATTTTAACTTTGCTTCCACATTTGATATTTTTAATATACATTTCATTTTAAATTTCCGGGGCCGTTATAAGAAGAGAGCAAAATATAAAATACTAAGCTCGATTTGAACCCACTACTTCATAGAGAAAAGTTGGTTTAGAAGAGAAATTAAACAGAGAAATATCAATGGGAAGACTCTTTCATAATCTTTTCCTTACTCTCTTCATAAACAACAATCTGTAAGGTTCTATATACTCCTTCAATTCCGAGGTCAGTGACTTGTTTGGTGTCTATGTCATATAAGACCATCTCTCCCTTGCCATTATCAAGAAACACCTTGCCATCCTTCCAAAAACCCAATGGATACCAACACCAATACAACCCAGGATTGGGATCAATTCTATACAATTTACTCCAAGACTCTTCTACACCAATTTCATGTAAAACCCATACGTCAAACCACCAACCGTCCTCCATCCTTCGACTGTACCATTGACTAACACAAATCGTTAAACATTCACCTAATGGGTAAAACCACATAAACGTAAAAAATCTATTGCTATTACCAGGAAGCCTTGTGTTCATAAAAACCTCCTTGCCTATATCAAATGTAGTGATTCTTCCTTCATTGTTGGCACAATTTATTGTAAACCAAGATAAGGTTCCGTTCACCACCATGCTTGAATTTTTGAAAAAATCAACTATATCCGTTCCTTGAATATCGATTCTCTTCCAAGAATCTTCTTCTAGGTTGTAAAGTTCTATATAATATTCTTCTGTAGGAATTCTTATGAGTTTTATCACCTTGTAATCTTTACTCTCTGCAAGGTATTCAAACCCAGAAAGAATTACATCAGCAATGACGTTTCTCCTCTCGCGATTAAAATATTGAAATTGGGGTGGTGGGAGGATTTTTAACTCGCCAGTAGCAGGATTCCATAGGAAAAAATCATCCCTATAATGATCATGTAAACATACTATCCCGTTACATGAACCCACCACGTTGACTGTCGCTGACCCGTGATCAGGTGAGTTGATGGAAGGGAGGTATTGGGTTGTAGACATTTCGTGAAGGCTGTTATAAGAACAGAGAGAAAACACAGCAGGCTCCTCTGTGTCATAAGGGTTAGGGTTCTTGTTGATATGACTGATGAGGAGTTGGGAGGTGGTACTGTTGGTATTCTTGTTTTTGGCGTTGAAGAGAATGCTTTTGCCAATGGCCTCTGGATTATGTATCAGAGTCGATCATGACTTGCAAACGCATTTGAATCTGATCAAACTTTTAGCTGGACATTTTAGCAGGAGAGAAACTGTTATGTCTTCTATCCAAGACTTATGAGCTAATGTCATCTTTTCCTACTCAATGGATTAACATATGCATATATGTATATATATATAACAAGGAATGTTACATGTATATATATGGAAAGTTTTGTATGTACATATCAATGGTTAGGTTATAGTGCATGAATCTTTTTTTTTTTTTAGAATTTCATTTACTGTAAAATCTTATGTAACGGTCCCGGAAATTTAAAATGAAATATGTGTATTAAAAAGGTCAAATGCGGAAGCGAAATAAAAATTTTGATTAAACATCCCTTACACTAAAACCAAAAACGTGCTCAAAGTATAAAAGAACAAACTAACTAAAAGGGAAACTCGAAAATAAAAGCTATAAATATAACTACGGAGTCTTCAGGCATCCCCTTCGCCGTCTTCCTGCGGAACGGGCTCGGGAACAATGTCTTCATGATCTAAAATGATTAAATAAGGAATGAGCTACACCAGCCCAGTAAAGACATCACACTATCTCACCGTCACGGAGGTAAAGGTGGGTAGAAAACACAAAAAGACCAATGAAGCATAATTTACAACAAATTTTTTTATCAATAATAAAATCCTTTACTATCCACTTACCTCAGTGAAATTCATAAAACAATATACGAAAGCAGTAACATTATCATTATCATGAAATCATATGAGCTGTATAACATAATACTTATCACACCTTTGCAATTCAATCATTACACAACATATTCTTCCTCATTTATCAGCCTACTAGTATCCGTGGGGATCCATAGGGGTCCCGCTACTCGTGAACCCTTAACACTTGTAATCAGATTCCAGGGCTGTCCCCATACCCCGTCCGGTATGGGCGCCAAAACTATAAACCTCAATACCCCGTCCGATATGGGCGCCAAAACACATAAGGTCTCCATACCCCGTCCGGTATGAGAGACCACAATCCCGGTAGGGTTCCCTACGGACCCGGTCCGTCCACCATCTCCCAGGATATCTAGTCAGGCTGACCACATTATACAATTATCAATTTATATAACCTTTCATTCCCCTTTTCCTCAGTCAGCATCATCAATTCACACACAAACAAGCAAACCAGTAATTTATGCCAAACAAGACGACATACAACATCGGGTTCTCAGTCATTCAACCTATAATCAATAAAACAGTGATATATGCACACGAAACTATGAAATAAAAATATCAGACCTCATACTGCATTTAAAGCCGTAAAATAGGCCAAACAACAGCTAACAGACAAACACACCAGACTCGGGCTTCATTAGCGACCTTAAACAATTTCACACATCTGTTGATTCATGAAATACTGTTTTATCATTTATTGAACTTTAATACCGTGATAGGAAATAGGGTGAGGGGTCTTTACTTATTTCGGGGTCCGAATACGGCTCTACAGTACGCCTGCAGGCTGTCCCTAATTTTTCCTGAATTTTTCCCGGGGAACTGAAACACACTACTGGTACCTGCACGTGTCCCAAAAAATCCCAAATTAGACCCAGGGCCCCTTTCGGCCAATATCGCAATTCCGTCAAGCGGTGGCGATTCGCCTCGAGTTGGCCGTTTTCGGCCGTTTTCGGTCGAATTCGGCCACACTTGCATCGGTCCTTGTGATAAAATAACCCTAGGGCCCTCGGGGGGCCAAAAAATTACGAAAAACCGAAGCTTACCGGCGGCGATGCTCTCGGGTGCGGCGGCTCTCCGGCGAGGTTCGTGTTTTGGTGATTTGGCTCCGATCAACCTGTAGAGAAAAGAATGGTGATCACGGTGATATAAAAATTGTATCAAACGGAGGCCAGGAAGGGCCTCATCGGAGGCAAAAACTGAGGAGGGGCATGGCGGCGCCGCTGGGTTTCGACCGTATTTTTCGGCCGTTTGGCCGGAATTTTGGCTCCGATTTGGCCACAGGGGAACTCAGCGTGGAAAAACGAACCGGTGGTATGAAATTTACCTCGATCGGCGGTCGAAAAACTCCTCGGTGCGGCGGCGGGTGGCGGCGGCCGGCTCCTCTGGCGTCTGGTTCGTCTTCTCCGGCGAGGGCAGGCGGCTAGGGTTTTTGTGGTCAGGTGTGGGGGTTCTATTTATACCCTTTTGCCTTTTGATCACAGCCGTCCATTTTGATTAAATCTGGGCCGTCCGTGCGCGATTGAATCTGGGCCGTTTGTGCGCTTGCATCTGGGCTGTCCGTGCGCGCGGGGACGCATCTGGGCCGTCCGATCGCGCGCACGCGGATCGCCCACGTGGCCCGTTCCCGGGTCGACGTGGTCTTGCCACGCAGCAGATCCTGGTTGGCCAGGGCTGCTGACTGGACCGCTGACATGGCTGCTGACGTGGCGCTGACGGGGCACAATTTTTCTAAATTGTATTTTGACCCCTGATTTTCAATTTTCTTTTCAAAAATACCCCCAGAATCCTAATTTTCACTCTTTTTTTCCAAAATCAATTTCAATTAAATCCAGATAATATTTTTACCCAATTTTATATTTATTTTATTTTATTAGGTTTATTTTAATTTAATTCAATAAAAATAAAATAAAATAAATAACTGTAACAGCCCCGAAAATTCAGAATGAAATGTGTATTAAAAATATCAAATGCGGAAGCGAAGTCAAAATTTGAATAACATCCCTTACACTAAAACCAAAAACGTGCTCACAAAATATAAAAGATCAAACTACCTAAAGGAGAAACTTGAAAGTAAAAGCTACGAATATGACTATGGAGTCTTTAGGCGTCCCCTTCGTCGTCCTCCTGCAGAACCGACTCGGGAACGATGTCCTCTTGATCTGAAATGATTAAATAAGGAATGAGCTACACTAACCCAGTAAAGAGATCACGATATCTCACCGTCACGGAGGTAAAGGTGGGTAGAAAACACAAAAAGACCAATGGAGCATAATTTACAACAAATCCTTTTATTAATAATAAAACCTTTACCATTCACTTACCTCGGTGAAATTCATAAAACAATATACGAAAGCAATAACATCATCATCATCATGAAACTATATATATAAACTGTATAACATAATACCTATCAAGCCTTTCGTAATTCAATCGTTACACAATATATTTTCCTCATTTACCAGCCCACTAGTATCCATGGAGATCCATAGGGGTCCCGCTACCCGTTAACCCTTAACACTTGAAATCATATTCCAGGGCCGTCCCCATACCCCGTCCGGTATGGGCGCCAAACCATAGACCTCATTACTCCGTCCGGTATGAGGGTGAAACGAGCCGTCCCCATACCCCATCCGGTATGGGCGCCAAAACACATAAGATCTCCATACCCCGTTCGGTATGGGAGACCACAATCCTGGTAGGGTTCCCTACGGACCCGGTCCGTCCACCATCTCCCAGGATATCTAGTCAGACTAAACACATTATACAATTTCCATTTACATAATCTTTCATTCTCCTTTTCCCTGTCAGCATTATCAATCACATACAAACAAGCAAAACGATAATTTATGCCAAACAGACAACATACAGCATCAATATCCCGGTCATTCAATCCATAATCAATAAAACAGTAAAATATGCACACGACACTATAAAATGAAAACATCGAACCTCATGCTGCATTTAAAACTGTAAAACAGGCCAAATAACAGTTAACCGACAAACACACTAGACTCGGGCTCCATTAGCGACCTTAAGCAATTTCACACATTCGTTGATTCATGAAATACCGTTTTATCATTTATTGAACTTTAAAACCGTGATAGGAAATAAGGTGAGGGGTCCTTACTCGTTTCGGGGTCCGAACACGGCTTCACAGTACGCTTGCAGGCTGTCCCTAATTTTCCCTGAATTTTTTATCGGGGAACTGAAACGCACTACTGGTACCTGCACGTGTTCCAAAAAAATCCCAAATTAGGCCCAGGGCCCCTTTCGGCCAATATCGCAACTCCGGCACGGCGGCTCCGCCGTGCTCCGGCAACGGCGCCGCCGCTTGCAGCGGTGGTTTGCCTCGGGTTGGCCGTTTTCGGCCGTTTCCGGCCGAATTCAGCCACACTCTCATTGGTTCCTGCGATAAAACAAACCTACGGCCCTCGGGGGGCCGAAAATTTACGGAAAACCGAAGCTTACCGGCGGCGGTGCTCTCGGGTGCGGCGGCTCTCCGGTGAAGTTCGTGTTTTGGTGATTCAGCTCTGATCAACCTATAGAGAAAAGAATGGTGATCACGGTGATATAAAAATTGTATTAAACGGAGGCCGGGAAGGGCCTCATCGGAGGCAAAAACCGAGAAGGGGCGCGGCGGCGCCGCTGGCTTTCGACCGTGTTTTTCAGCCGTTTGGCCGGGATTTTGGCTCCGATTTGGCCACTGGAGAAATCAGCGTGGAAAAACGAGTCGGGGGTATGAAATTTACCTCGATCAGCGGTCGCAAATCCCTCCGGTGCGGCGGCGGGTGGCGGCGGCCGGCTTCTGGTTCGTCTTCTCCGGCGAGGGCAGGCGGCTAGGGTTTGGGGTCTGGTGTGGGGGTCTTATTTATACCATTTTGCCTTTTGATCTCAGCCGTCCATTTTGTTTTAATCTGGGCCGTCCGTTTTTGATTAAATCTGGGCCGTCCTTGCGATTAAATCTGGGCCGTCCGTGCGCGCGATTGATCTGGGCCGTCCGATCGCGTGCACACGGATCGCCAACGTGGCCCGTCCCCGGTCGACGTGGTTTTGCCACGTGGCAGGTCCTGGTTGGCCAGGACTGCTGACTGAGTCTGCTGACGCGGCTGCTGACGTGGCACGCGCGTTTTTTTTTTTCCTTCAATTTCTCCAATTTCCCCGGGCGCTACAACAAATAAATTAATAAAAATAATAATAATAATAAATTAAAATTTATTGGGCGTTACATCTTAAATATAAAATATATAAAAATAATATTTAAATGTCTCCTCAATCTCTAGGTTTGTCAAATATCTCAATGTATTTGAATTATTCAAAACTTCAAAAACTTGACCGATATAAATTAATTAGAGTTAATTCTTAATTTGTATTATATTAATATTTTATAAAACTTAAGTTTTTAAAAGTATTTATTGGTTTCAAAATTAGACAAAGTTAAGGTTTATATGTGTTTTTAATCAATAATTTAATATTATATCAGTAGTAATTTATATTCGTAATTTGGTATTGGATAGATAATATATAACCATTTATATATAACGAATATTCTGAGTAAAATTAAGCGAACTAAAAATTGAGATATCTTATATATATATAGAATGTTTTTTATGTATATACCAACGATTAGTTTATATTATATGAATAATTTTTTTCTAAAATTTTATTTACTGTAAAATCTAAAAGAAGAAAAATATCTTGAGGTATTAAAGTTTCCTCAATCTCTAGTTTTGACAAATATCTCAATGTATTTGGATTATTCAAAAATTCAAAAACTTGACTAATATAAATTAATTAAAGTTAATTCTTAATTTGTATTATATTAATATTTTATAAAACTTAAATTTTTAAGAGTATTTATTGGTCACAAAATTAGACAATATTAAGTTTTATTTTTATTTTTAATCAATAATTTAATATTATATCACTAATAATTTATATTAGTAATTTATATATAACCGTTGATATATAATGAATAGTCTGAAGAAAATTAAAGGAAGGAAAAACTAAGATTAATTATGTTATAGAAAAAACAAAAGTAGTAAGGTAGAAATAAATATATGAAAAAACTAAATTAAATTAAAATAGTCATGGATATATGTGTATTATTTAATAATTTTATTAATTTTTAATTATATGAATACTTTTTTTAGTACATTCCTATATTTATAAATTAATTCATATAAATAATTAACTGCAACATAAATAAAATTTAAATTAGAACATATATGTAAATATAATCCGACTCAAAGCTCTGACTTCTCGTAGAGGAAGAGACATACCGATTATTTAACTAATGCGATAAATATATTGATTAGAAGTATTTCGATCATTTTGTTTAACTTGTAAAAAAATACTAATAATATTAATTATAAATAATTAATTACATTAACAAAATATTTAATGGTTCATAGTACGGCCTTATTTACTAATGATATAAAAGTAAATAATTAATAATTTTGTTTTATAATTAAAAACTTAGAAGAATAATTAAATATAATTTATACTACTACAATTTTTCAAAGAAAAAGAATATCAATTTTTTTCTTTTAGAATAAAATATATTATTTTGCTTCAAAAAAAATAATAAACAATAAATTTATGTTAACAAGTATAAAAGAAAAATAAAATAAATTTAAGTTTTATTTTATTAACAAATCTATTTTATACATAATCACAGTTTAACTTTTTTGTGCTTTGTTGTTTTTTTTTTCTACAATAAGAGTGTTTCTTTTTTATTTCAATGAAGTTTTTTGGGCTGATTTTTGGAAAATATCTTAATTTTTACTAGTTATATATATGATGTTGATTGTTAATATGTTTATCTACTTCGAAATGTCATTAGAAAAAAAGATAATTTTCACATTTGTCGGTAAATGCTATTTCACGAACATTTGGCAATCTTCATAGCTTTCTTTCTAAATCAAATACTTAATATTCTTGCTTTCATTCATCATTTAAAGACAAATATTGAGGTTGTAGATATTGTCAGTACCAAAATTCGTTCTTAAACTCATAGAAGAATTAGTAGTAAGGTACTTTAAACTATATTGTATTTTGGTACTAGTTTTAAGTTCTCATTACATTTTTTAATAATTATTGATATGCTTCTAATCAATAAAAATATTCAGTTGATGTTTCTTACATAATGTTATATATACTAATAAACAATACAGCAGAAACACTGATTGTATTTTAATTTTGGTTGTCTACTAATATGAGATCTTTTTTTGCTTGTGTTTGCAGGAGAGTTGAGTATTGAAACATGGATTTTGTCAATAGCTCCTAATTTGTTGAAAATAAAAAAGTTGATTTAGCTCCTAATTTAAACGATGCTAAGAATATAACAGCACTAACTATTGAAAATAATATTATGATTCACATGATGCATACCTCAGTTCTTCGCAAGTCAGGTGTAAAATCTTTTGTAGCTAAGAACGAATGGGAAGTTATTAATCTTTTTCTTTCAAGTGCTTCTTTCGATCTTGTTTTCAAATATAATAAGATGTATATCATGAATGAACCTACAGTATTTTTTTATTTTTATCTTTAATAATTTATATATATTATGTGCAATATCTCATATTTTATTTATATACATATATTGAATAAGCATCAACTACCAAAAAATTCTATGCTTTTATATAATGTAATTACTTGAATTTAACTAAAAATATATGCGTAAGCAAATTATAATTGGTGCATTAATTTTACTCTTAAGATTAAATGATAACGAAAAAATATAAATATTTATATTTTTTTGTTTTACTCTTTGAACAAAAAATATATATAATTAAAACAATAATTGTGTCAAATATACTAAATATTACGGTTAGTAAAACTATCTTTTATGTTATATTTATTTTTTTTTTAAATTTAATAAATGAACTTATACATCAGTTTTAAACTACTAGGCAAAGACATTGATAGTGCAAAAGATGATGATACCTCTATTGAATCTCATAAACCTAATTACCTTATTGTCTATGGAAAATAAATAAATAATCTGTGATTTAATTTTTTATGTATATTAAACTACTTAATCCAAACGAAAACGAAAGAGTTTGATTAACTTATTTATAAGTATTGGTCTATTTAAATAATATAATATTTAATAATTTAAGTATGACTACCTTGCATCTTAAATATAACGTGTTAACTAGTAAGATATATAGAACAAATTTCAGACGACAATCCGTTGCATCATCGTTATCCCATAATGTAACCCTTGTACGCCAAACCCTATAGTTGAATCCCATAATGTAACCATTGTACGCCAAACCCTATAGTTGAGAGCACGTAAATAATACTTTCTTCGTAATCATCCAATAGAAAAAAAAAAAAATTTCAAACTATTATAAACAAGGTATTATTTAATTTCGTTTATTTGATTGATTTATTTTTATATGTTTTCATTTTGCCATCTTAAATTGCGAAAAAGATTTGGGTTAATAATAATAATTTTTAATTAATTAAAATTTTCATCTCAAACATAATTTGTATTTTGTCATATTTAATTTATTCTAGCAGCACTGATTCTTTTTTCAGCTTAAGAGGAATATATACATATATATATATATATGTATAAGTTAGTAAGTGGATGGACAAGTATGGCCCTGGGTCTGGGTCTGTGTCTAGGCTTGGATGATAGTTTGAGCCTTGGTCTCGGTCTAGACATGGGCCTGAGCCTGGACATATGGAGAATCTTAATGTGATATTTATTCTCTGTCAATGGCGCGGCGAGCAACAGCTAGGACCCGACCCGAGATTCCAACACAAGAAAAGTAACGGTAAGTTGAGGGCAGAATAGGAAATTCACTTCAAAATTTAAACTCTGTTTTCCTGATCCGACGAGGAGAAGATGAGTCTCTGTTTCTAAGAAAGAAGAAGGATAAGAAGCGGAAATCCAAACAAAACATTCACTGTTTGTTTCCATTCTTGTTTTCAAGATTAAGAAGAAGAGACTCTCTGGGTTTCCTTCCATTTTTTCCATTCTTCTGCAAATCGCTTCTGTGGTAAGAAAAAGAGAGATTCAACCTCTGTGTTTTCTTTTAGGCCTTCTCTGTTCCAAATCGAGAGAAGGGATTTACAGTTTGTCTCCCTTCTTGTTTCGAAATAGAAGAAATTCTCTGGGTTTCCTTCCGTTGTTTTCATTCTTCTGCAAATCGCTTCCCTTTCCTTGCTTCTGTGATAAGAAGAAGAGAGATCTCAGTCTCTGTTTTCTTTCTGCGTTTCTCTCTTCCAAACAAACCGTTGAAACCTTTCCTTCTTCAGATTCTCTATTGCCTGCGAGAAAGATTTCAAGATGGATGAAACATTGGAGATTCTTGCAGCTGCCAAGAAAGCCGCTGATTCTGCAAACATAAAGGGTATTCTTCGCGGTTCATCTGACATTTCCAGATGTGTTGATTGTTTGAAGAAGCTTGAAACCTGTCCCTTCAACGCTGAAATCATCAACACCCACAACATCTACAAGAAGCTGCAAAATCTCTGTAAGCACAAGAGCAGAAAGATCTGCTCTGCAGCTTCCCGGCTTATCGATGTGTGGAAGAAGAGAGAGATCGAGGTCTCAAAACGTTTGATGCGGCCTGGTATCATTCGCATCAAGTTGCGTCCAGCGCCTCCTCCTCATCCTAGTTCTGACAATGTTTCAAACTCGCCCCCTCTTCAACCCTCATCTCTGAAGATGGAAGAGTCAACCAAAGCTTCGAACAAAGGGCTCATCATTCGCCTCAAGATGCCATTGCAAACTCCTGTTCAACCTTCGTCTCAGAAAGTGGAAGATGCACCAAGGAAAAAAGTCAGGGCCATGCTTGAAGAAGCCTTCTCAAAGGTAGCATCAGAATCCAGGGGAAAGATTGAAAAGAATATGTGTTTGGGGGATCCTGTTGAGGTTGCTGCAATGGTTGAGTCTGAGATGTTTGCTCAGATGGGTACTTGCCTTGGTAATCAAAAGATGAAGTACAGGTCCATTCTGTTCAACCTGAGGGATGTAAAAAATCCAGACTTGAGGAGAAAGGTTCTTTGTGGAGATATCAAACCTGCTGAGCTGATCAAGATGAAAAGTGAGGAGATGGCAAGCAATCAACTTAAGCTTGAGATGAGTGAGATAAGAAACAGGGCTGCACTTAGGGAAGAGTCTTTGATACATCAATTATCTGAATGTAATGCTGTATATTGATTAGTTTAGACCATTGGAAAAGAAGTAATATCCTGTACTGCTTCGTTAGAAAGAAATTTGATGTAATAGGTGAGTGCCACTGTTAGAGTCCTGTTGAAATTTGATGTAAATGAATATGGCTCTTTGAGTCTCTTTGAAAAATTCAATGTAATGAGATGAACATTTTGCTGATTTGAAATTTTTCATTTTGTGCTTCTCTGTTTCTATTTTCCTTTATGGATTGTTCTTCTAAGCATCTAATGTACATAGCAACAATTTGTGGAATGAAAAAATTTTCTTGGGGATGAATTGAGGGAATCCCCATGGATGGAGTCTTGATTGGTGGTGACTCTGCAGAGGAATTTTATAGTTGTTAGTTGTTTATTGTCTTCGATGGAGTCTTGAGAGTAATTATGTAATATTTTTAAAGATGAGAAAGCAAGATATAGTTGTTCAAGAAATTATGAAAGCATTTGGCAGAAATATTTAAGGCATGTTTGATGATATTCATGATTTGCAGCTCCACCAGCAAGAATCAATGTTGGTCCCTTAAATTTATATACAGTCATCACTCACATTTTTACCTTCTTCATGACAATGAAAAATCCTTTTAAATGTTTCTTTCATTATTATTTTTAATGTGTACATGCCAGTTTTCTCTTTGTGCTTAAGGAGGACACCTTTCCTTTGTAGGTGTTTTGGATGATCCTCTGGCCCCAAAATAAAAGAGTGTGTAGGCCAAGTATTTGATTATACATATATATATATATATTTTTGCTGATTATCTTTTGGATTCAAATGGTTATGGAGGTGTTTTCTCTTGCAAAATTTAGTTTTGAGTTCCTTCTTATTTTTAAAAGAGAAAATATAATACCGATCTTCTGAGTTTCAATAACTTTTGTTTCATGTCTTATTTTTTGTAGGTTGCATATGAAGTGTTGAATTCTGCAAATCTTTTTTAAGTATTTATTATGATGATATTTATTTTACATGAATATGATTGAATTTCTGAATACAAGTCTGCTGCAGCCTTCAATCATAGAATGGTCTAGAACTCGAGGCTTATTTAGTGGATACTGTAGGTTATGTTTATAACAAATTCGGAAATTTTTTTAAGTTCTCTTACAAATTTTATGCTTAGTTGTTTGTCAAACTCTCTTAACAAAGTGCTTTTATAGGGATCAAGAGCATTATCTAAGAGTTGTGAGGGTTTGGTTAAAATAATTCACTACACTTTTTGCAGCCACATACTCTGCCTTAAGCTTTAGATTGAGCCACTATACTTGTTTCTTCGAGTTCTAGCTTATCATGCATGATCCAAGGTGAAAAATATGCTCGTAAGTGCTGTGATGGAAAAAGATAAAAGCAAAAAAAAACCAGAGCAGAAAAAGCAAACGTAGCAGAACCTGTAAACCTTTTCTTCTGATTCCAGTCTGTGTAAAACAAGCAAAAAGAGCCTCTATATATAGGCTTACATAAAACAAACAGAGCTAAAAAAATCGTCATCAAATCTCACAACTAATCCCACTACTCTGTTACCTATTTGCAACTGTAAAAGAAACTTGCTTAAATTTAGGAAACTAACAGATAAGAGAAAGACTCATTCAAACTTTAAATTACATTTCAACACTCCCCCTTGATTCAAAGTTACTAACTCCCATAATTTTTCTGAAATTCTCATGCTTTTCCAATGGAAGCGCCTTTGTCAGTATATCAGCAACTTGTTCCTTTGTATTATAAGATTTTAACATGATTTCTTCACTTGTAACAAGCCTCCGAATGAAGTGATAAGGAACGTCAATATGTTTTGTTCTGCTGTGATAAGCTTGATTCTTCGTCATTGCAATAGCTGACATGCTATCACAAAAGATCTCTGTTGCTCCAGCTTGCTTCTGATCAAAATCGGCAAGAAGTCTCCTTAGCCAAACTGCTTGACTGGCTGATACTGTTGCTGCAATATATTCAGCCTCTGATGATGATAATGCTACCACCTCCTACTTCTTTAAACTCCATGAAATTGCTCCTGATCCAAGATTGAACAGAAATCCAGACGTACTTTTTCTATCATTGATACAACCTGCATGATCACTATCAGTGAAACCTGTTAGTTTAAAAGTTGATACCTTGGAGTACCAAATTCCCAACTCTGCAGTTCTTGCTATATATCTTAAAATTCTCTTTGCAACTCCAAGATGCAGCTTGCTTGGATTATGCATAAATCTGGACACAACTCCAACAGAGAAAGCAATATCCGGTTTAGTATGAGACAAATAATTCAAGCCTCCAACAATACTTCTGAAATATGTTGCATTCACACTTCCAGCACCATCATCTTGACTTAATTTTTCATTTATATTTATGGGTGTGACTTCTTTTTTGCAGTTTAGCATATTGAACTTCTTCAAAAGATCCATTGCATATTTTCTTTGTGAAATAAAGATTCCATCCACAACTTGCATTACTTCAATACCAAGAAAATAATGTAACAAGTTTAAGTCTGTCATTTCAAATTTTTTCATCATGCAGGCCTTAAACTCAGCAATTATAAACTCACTAGAACCCATATAAATCATATTATCAACATAGAGACATACTACCAGAAATTCATCTTTATCATATTACCAGAAATTCATCTTTACCATTTTTCTTTAAATAAAACGTACGCTCATTTTCACTTCTTTCAAATCCATTCTCCTGAAAATAAGAATCAATTTTGAAATACCATGCCCGTGGTGCTTGCTTTAAGCCATAAAGCGCCTTTTTTAACTTGTAAACTTTATCTTCATTACCATTTGCTACAAAACCTTCAGGCTGTGAGACGTACACTTTTTCCAAATCACCATTTAAAAAAACAGATTTAGCATCAAATTAGTATACTGGCCAATTTAATTGAGCAGCTAAGGCTAGAAAAATTCTCACCGTTTCAAAGCGTGCAACAGGAGAAAAGGTTTCATAAAAGTCAATACCTTGTTGTTGAGAATAGCCTTTTACAACCAGCCTCGCCTTGTGTTTTTGGATGCTCCCCTCTGCATGATACTTAGTTCTGAACACCCATTTGAGCCCAATAGCATTCTTTCCTTTCGGTAAGTCAAGCAAATCCCAGGTTTGATTTTTCTTAATAGCTGACAGCTCATTTTCCATAGCTTTATACCATTCCTTGCTTTTTACAGTTTCTTCAAAGTGAATAGGATCTGAGACGAGCAGAGCAAAAGTACAAGAATTATAAATTTCTTACAAGGATCTACATTTCTTTGGAGGAGTTTCACTTGATGAACTTGAAGATGATGATTCATTGCTTGTAGGAACAAATGAATTGCTACTTCCAGGAGTGCCGGAGCTAGAAATTGTTGGTGTTGAATTCAGCGACGATGCAACATTATCTTTTAACACTTGAACATGCTGCTCTTTGTTTTCTTCATTCCAAATCCATTTTGCATCTTCATTAAAAACTACATCTCTATTAATTGTGATCTTGCCACTAGTGGGGTTATCGAGCTTAAATGCTTTGGATTGTGAGCAATAACCAACAAAAATGTACTTTTCAGATTTTTCATCAAATTTTCTAGAATGGGTTTTAACCAAAAACTTTTAAGTGGCTTATCGTTGGTTTTCTACCTGTCTAAGCCTCAACAGGTGTTTGATTACGAATAGTTTTTGTAGGAGACAAATTGAGAATATACACCGCTGTTGCAACAGCTTCTGCCCAAAAATAAATAGGAAGACCTTTTGCTTGCATCATACTTCTGGCTATCTCCACTACTGTTTTGTTCTTTCTTTCAGCTATACTGTTTTGTTGTGGTGTGTATGGCGCTGCAAGCTCCCTGCGAATTCCATTTTCCTCACAAAAAGTATTAAAATCAGTTGAAACAAATTCACCTCCTCTATCTGTTCGCAATGTCTTTATTAAAAGATCTTTGTTTTTTCTATAAGTGCTTTAAACTTCTTAAATCTGTCAAAAGCTTCAGACTTGCTTTCTAAAAAATAAACCCAACTCATGTGGCTATAATCGTCTATAAACAGTAGAAAATATCGACTACCACCAAGAGATTTTGTATTCATAGGCCCACACAAGTCTGCATGCACTAACTCAAGGCAATTAAAGGCTCTCCAGGCCTTTCCTATGGGAAAAGACTTTTTACTTTGTTTTCCATAAACACAACCTTTACAAAAACTAAGATTCTCAAGTTTTGGCAATCCAAAAAACCATTTCCTTTTGACTCAACAATTTTAATCCATTAATATTTAAGTGTCCATACCGTAAATGGCACAATCGAGTCTCACTATCACCACTAGCAACCATAGTACAATTCTCGATCATTGAAACTTCTAGCGGAAACATTTTATTTTTAGCCATCGGAACTTTAGCGGTGATTTGCTCAGATTTCTTATCTCTAATAGTGCAACAATTAGTGTCAAACAGAATTGAGTATCCACTAATCATTAATTGCCCAATGTTAAGCAGATTATGAGATAAATCAGGAACAAGCATCACATCTTGTAAAATCTTAGCATTCCCTTGACTAGTTTTAATGCTTATGATACCTTTGCCTTCAACTCAAATCTTCTTGCTGTCTCCTAGCGTCACATCTATTTTATCGGACTCATCAGGTTCCTTAAATAATAATTTTGTTCCACACATATAGTTAAAACAACCGCTGTCCAAAAACCAAACATTGTTAGACTGTTCTCTCTCACAAAAAAGAGCCATGAACAACTTTCTTTCTTCATCTGGTTCCTCTGCAAAACTTGCTTGGTTGTTCTCATCTTTTTGTTTTTTCCAACAATAAGCCTCTCTATGACCTGGTTTATTACCGTAGTAACATTTAAAGATCTTCCTTTGCCTCTCTTCATTAGATACTCTTCTACCTGCACCTTTTCCTCGGCCTCTTTCATGAAAGCCACCTCTGCCACTGCCACTGCCACTGCCACATCCAGCAGCATTTTCATGCATCTCCCCCTTCACCTGAAAGGCTTTTTCTTCATTCTTTTCATATGACCTGAGCAATCTGTCTTCATGAGCCTGTAAGGAATTCATTAGCTCATCAAATGAATAATTTGTGAATCATGGGCTTCCTCAATAGCTGCAACAATATGTTCAAATTTAGGAGTAAGACTCCTTAATATTTTAGCAACAACCGTTTCTTTAGAAATCACTTCACCATACGACTTTATTTGATTAACTAGAGAAGAAACTCTAGACAAATAAACTTGAACAGATTCATCATTTTTTATAGACAGAGTTTCAAATTCACGACGGTATGTTTGCAAATTTACTGTGATTACCTTCGAGGAGCCTTGGAACTCCTTCTTCAAAATTTACCAGGCCTCCAAAGATGTTGCTGCTGTTGCAATTCTTTGAGAAAATTGTTTCATGGACAGCTTGTTGAATTAGGAATAAAGCTTTGGCATCCTTCTTTTTGGTTTCTTCCAATCTTTCTTCTGCCTCTTCATCTGGGTCTTCTAAATCCATGAAACCATATTCGACCAAATTCTAAAGATCCTGAGACTTTAAAAGAGTCTTCATCTTAATACTCCAAAACTCATCCTTTTCACCTGTGAAAATCAGTATGAGCGGTTGTGAGGATGATAAAAAAACGTTTGCTGCCATTCTCTGCACTTTCTCTAGTGTTTCCCTACACTCCCCAAAACCTTTTACTCAATTGCCCAAAGGACCAGAGCCTGGCTCTGATACCAGATTTGATGGAAAACGATAAAAGCAAAAAAAAACCAGAGCAGGAAAAGCAAACATAGCAGAACCTGTAAACATTTTCTTCTGATTCCAGTCTGTGTAAAACAAGCAAAAAAAGCTCTATGCCACTATTTCTTTATTTTGACATTGTTGATCCACTAGTTATGTACTTATGCCATTGCTTTGTAAGACTAGCCTGGTTAATTGTTTTTGTTGTAACTTAATCGGTGATATTTTTTAATTTCTTCACGCAAGCAAATGTAAACAAGGTATCAGATTAAATTATAATAGATTAAGATATTATTATAAGTCAAGAGAACTAAGAGAATTGTTTAAGATAAAAACTTTAGGAGATAGTTCTTAACGAATTATGAGGTCATATGATTTGTAGCTCCACCAGCTAGAACAGTTGATTTGTGTGAGTGTTTTTTTTTCAAGTCTCTTAAATTAATACATGTTCATCACTCACATATTTACCTCTTTGATGACAAGGAAACATGCTTTCTAAGATTAGTGTCTCTTTTATGTGTATGTGTGAGCTTTCTATTTGTGGTTCTCCTAGTGCAGCCATTGCTCAAATTTGATCCAGGTGCTGTAGCTGTGTGCGGGTTTTCGAACTGACTATCATGGTTTTTCTCTAAATACTCAAATTTTTTTTAAGACAAATTTTTGGGATGGTCTCGTGTACATAGTCGTGATGACTTAATTTGGATTTTCATATATTATATTTTTTCTTGATTAATTATATTAAGTTAGTTAAAGACATTTGGAAACTTTGAATCATACATCCACAAAAATTCATAGGAGAAGAAGAATTTGTATAACACGTTAAAAGGAATCATCTATATAGAAAAGAACTTTTTTTAATAGAAATCATGTATTTCAATAATTAGGCAGCGCCAATACATTAATAATAATATAACTAATAGTATTACAATCTTTTATTAAGAACACACATATAACAAAACTCGACTCGAACCTACTACTGCATAAAGAAATGTAAAGTACAAACCATTTTACCAAAAGTTAGTTTAGAAGAAAAATTAAATAGAGAAATATCAATCGGAAGAGTCTTTGATAATCTTATCCATACTCTCTTCGTAAGCAACAATCTGTAAGGTTCTATATACTCCTTCAATTTCGAGGTCAATGACTTGTTGGATATCTATGTCATATAAGACCATCTCTCCCTTGCCATTATCAAGAAACACCTTGTCATCCTTCCAAAAACCCATTGGATAGCAACACCAATACAACCCAGGAATGGGATCAATTTTATACAATTTACTCCAAGACTCCTCTACACCAATTTGATGTAAAACCCACACGTCAAACCACCAACCGTGCTCCATCCTTCGGCTATACCATTAACTAACACAAACCGTTAAACATTCACCTAATTGGTAGAACCACATGAATGTAAAAAACTTATTAGTATTACAAGGCAGCCTTGTGTTCACAAAAACCTCCTTGCCCACATCAAATGTAGTGATTCTTCCTTCATTGTTGGCAAAATTTACAGTAAACCAAGACAAGGTTTCGTTCACCCCCATGCTTAAATTTTTGAAAAAATCAACTACACCCGTTCCTTGAACATCAATTCTCTTCCAAGAATCTTCTTCTATGCTGTAAAGTTCTATACAACAAGCTCTTGTCGGAATTCTCATGAGTTTTATCACCTTGTAATCCTCACTCTCTGTAAGATATTCAAACCCAGAAAGAATTACATCAACAACGACATTTCTTCTCTCGCGATTAAAATGCTGAAATTGGGGTTCTATAGGAGAAATTTTTTCCCATAATGATCATATAAACATACAATCCTGTTACATGAACCCACCATGTTGACTGTCGTTGACCTACAATCAGGTGAGTTGATGGAAGGGAGGTATTGGGTTGTAGACATTTCATGAAGATTGCTATAAGAATAGAGAGAAAACATAGCAGACTCCTCCGTATCATTAGGGTTATGGTTCTTGTTTATACGACTGATGAGGAGTTGGGAGGTGATACTGTTGGTGTTCTTGTTGTTGGTGATGAGGAGAATGCTTTTTGTAACGCCCAAACATGGGTATTTTTGTAATTTTCTTATTAATTATTTTTATTAAATTTTTTTAAAAAAAAAGCGCCACGTCAGCAGGCCCAGTCAGCAGTCCTGGCCAACCAGGACCTGCCACGTGGCAAGACCACGTCGACCCGGGGACGGGCCACGTTGGCGATCCGCGTACGCGCGATTGGACGGCCAAGATCAAGCGTGCGCACGGACGGCCCAGATGCAATCGCACAGACGACCCAGATTCAATAAAAAACGACGGCCCAGATTAAATCAAAATGGACCGCTGAGATCAAAAGGCAAAAGGGTATAAATAGAACCCCCACACCTGACCACAAAAACCCTAGCCGCCTGCCCTCGCCGGAGAAGACGAACCAGACGCCGGAGAAGCCGGCTGCCGCCACCCGCCGCCGCACCGGGGAGATTTCCGACCGCCGATCGAGGTAAATTTCATACTCCCGACTCATTTTTCCACGCTGATTTCCCCTGTAGCCAAATCGGAGCCAAAATCCCGGCCAAACGGCCGAAAAACACGGCCGAAACCCAGCGGCACCGCCGCGCCCCTCCTCGGTTTTTGCCTCCGATGAGGCCCTTCCCGGCCTCCGTTTGATGCAATTTTTATATCATCGTGATCACCATTCTTTTCTCTATAGGTTGATCGGAGCCGAATCACCAAAACACGAACCTCACCGGAGAGTCGCCGCACCCGAGAGCACCGCCGCCGGCAAGCTTCGGTTTTCTGTAATTTTTTGGCCCCCCGAGGGCCCTAGGGTTGTTTTATCGCAGGGACCGATGCAAGTGTGGCCGAATCGCCGCCGCAAGCGGCGGCGCCATCACCGGAGCACGGCGGAGCCGCCGTGCCGGAATTGCGATATTGGCCAAAAAGGGGCCCTGGGCCTAATTTGGGATTTTTTGGAACACGTGCAGGTATCGGTAGTGCGTTTCAGTTCCCCGAAAAAAATTCAGAAAAAATTAGGGACAGCCTGTAGGCGCACTGTGAAGCCGTGTTCGGACCCCGAAACGAGTAAGGACCCCTTACCCTATTTCCTATCACGGTATTAAAGTTCAATAATGATAAAACGGTATTTGTTAAATCAACGAATGTGTGAAATTGTTTAAGGTCGCTAATGGAGCCCGAGTTTAATGTGTTTGTCGGTTAACTGTTATTTGGCCTGTTTTACAGTTTTAAATGCAGTATGAGGTTTGATGTTTTCATTTCATAGTTTCGTGTGCATATTTTACTGTTTTATTGATTATGGGTTGAATGATTGAGAAACCGATGCTGTATGTTGTCTTGTTTGGCATAAATTACTGTTTTGCTTGTTTGTATGTGAATTGATGATGCTGACTGAGGAAAAGGAGAATGAAAGATTATGTAGATTGATAATTGTATAATGTGGTCAGCCTGACTAGATATCCTTGGAGATGGTGGACGGACCGGGTTCGTAGGGAACCCTACCGGGATTGTGGTCTCTCATACCGGACGGGGTACGAGGACCTTATGTGTTTTGGCGCCCATACCGGACGGGGTATGGGGACGGCCCGTTTCACCCTCATATCGGACGGGGTATTGAGGTTTATAGTTTTGGCGCCCATACCAGACGGGGTATGGGGACGGCCCTGGAATCTGATTACAAGTGTTAAGGGTTAACGGGTAGCGGGATCCCTATGGATCCCCATGGATACTAGTAGGCTGGTAAATGAGGAAAAATATGTTGTGTAATGATTGAATTACAAAATGCGTGATAAGTATTATGTTATACAGTTTATATGATTTCATGATGATGATAATGTTATTGCTTTCGTATATTGTTTTATGAATTTCACCGAGGTAAGTGGATAGTAAAGGTTTTATTATTAATAAAAGGATTTGTTGTAAATCATGCTCCATTGGTCTTCTTGTGTTTTCTACCCACCTTTACCTCCGTGACGGTGAGATATCATGATGTCTTTTCTGGGCTAGTGTAGCTCATTCCTTATTTAATCATTTTAGATCAGGAAGACATTGTTCCCGAGCCCGTTCCGCAGGAAGACGACGAAGGGGACGCCTAAAGATTCCATAGTCATATTCATAGCTTTTACTTTCGAATTTCTCTTTTAGTTAGTTTGATCTTTTATATTTTGAGCACGTTTTTGGTTTTAGTGTAAGGGATGTTAATCGAAATTTTTGACTTCGCTTCCGCATTTGACATTTTTAATACACATATTTCATTTTAAATTTTCGGGGCCGTTACACTTTTGCCAATGGCCTCTGGATTGTGTATCAGAGTCGAACATGACTTGCAAACGCATTTGAATCTCATCAAACTCTTGGCTGGACATTTTAGCAGGAGAGAAACTATTATGTCTTATATCCAAGACTTATGAGCTAATGTCATCTTTGACTACTCACTGTATTAACATATGCATACGTATATATACATATATATAACAGGGGATATTACACGTACATATATGAAAAGTTTTCTATGTATATATCAACGGTTAGGTTATAGTGCATGAATATTCTATTTTTTAAAATTTCATTTACTGTAAAATCTTACACAGAAAAGATATCTTGATGTAAAGACAATATTTAAATGTCTCCTCAATCTCTAGTTTTGGCAAATATCTCAATGTATTTGGATTATTCAAAAATTCAAAAACTTGACCAATACAAATTAATTAGAGATAATTCTTAATTTGTATTATATTAATATTTTATAAAACTTAAGTTTTTAAAAATATTTATTGGTCTCAAAATTAGACAAGATTAATCTTTATATTTGTTCTTAATCAATAATTTAATATCATATCAGTAGTAATTTATATTCGTAATTTGATATTGGATAGATAATATATAATCATTTATATATAATTAATATTCTGAGTAAAATTAAACGAACTAAAAATCGAGATATCTTATATATATATATGGAAGGTTTTGTATGTATATATCAACGGTTAGGTTATATTATATGAATCATTCTTTTTTTAGAATTTCATTTACTGTAAAATCTAAAAGAAGAAAAATATCTCGAAATATTTAAATGTCTCCTCAATCTCTAGTTTTAGCAAATATCTTAATGTATTTAAATTATTTAAAAATTTAAAAACTTGACCAATACAAATTAATTAAAGTCAATTCTTAATTTATATTACATTAATATTTTATAAAACTTAAATTTTTAAGAGTATTTATTGGTCTTAAAATTAGACAAGGTTATGCTTTATATTTATTCTTAATCAATAATTTAATATTATATCAGTAGCAATTTATATTCGTAATTTTGTATTGGATAGATAATATATAACCATTTATATATAATGAATATTCTAAATCAAGTTAGACGAATTAAAAATTGAGATATCTTATATATATATATATAGAAGGTTTTGTATGTATAAAAAATTTAAATTTTAAAAATAAAGATATATTACCCCCATAAGCCAAACCCTACAGTTGAGAGTTTGTAAATATTACTTACTTCATAATCATCCAACAAAAAAAATATATATATATATAATAAATATTTCAAACTATTATAAACAAAAGAAAGATAAGAAAAGATTTAAAATTAAAAAGGGTAATTATTAGATGTTAAGTGATGATACAAATGACTTGATAAATTTTAATAAATGATTATTAGATATTATGTGATGATGATACAAGTTGACATATTACTTAGAGTTTGCAGGCTCTAAAAACATAAATTTACGGTTCAGTTAAATATCATTTGTAACAATGATTAATATACATCTACTATTAGAGAAATATTATTTTTAATTTTACTTTTGAAAATTTTCAGGTCTTGTAAAATATGCAGAGTAAACTTCTTCGGTGCATATTGTCCAAGAAAAATTCGTTATATAACTGAATTAAATATCTTTTAAACTAAAATTTACACAAAAAATAACTTAAAATAACGAAAATCTCAAATTGTTTCATTTACAAAGTGCATTTAGTTGCAAATTACAATTTAATTTCGTTTATTTAATTAATTTTTTCTTATATATTTTCACTATATTATTGAAACAAATAATTTTATTTATAAATAAAATTTTTTGGAATCTTTTTCATCCGTACGAGAAAGCGAACAAATTGATAGTGAAAAAGAAGATGAGCACCTCCACTTCATACATCAATCCCATGAACCTATCCACTTTATTATCTATGTATAATTTAATTAATAATATATTTTTGATACATATTGAATGATTTAATGTAAACAAAAATGAAAGAATTGAATTAAATTATTTGTAATATATTGGTCTATTTAAATAATATAGTATTTACTAATTTGAATAGAATTACTACGAACACTAAACCTTATATTTGAGAGTCGGTAAATAATATTTTCATTTTACCCTAAATATTGCCATCCCTCTTAAATTGCGAAAAAGATTTGGGTTAATAATAATAATTTTTAATTAATTAAATTTAATTTATTCTACAATTGATTCTTTTTTCAGCTTAAGAGGAATATATACATATATATATATATGTATAAGTTAATAAGTGGAAGGACAAGTATGGCCCTGGGTCTCGGTCTGTGTCTAGGCTTGGATGATAGTTTGGGCCTTGGTCTCCGTCTAGACATTGGCCTGGGCCTGGACGTATGGAAAATCTTAATGTGATATATTTATTCTCTGTCAATGGCGCGGAGGGCAACAGCTAGGAACCGACCCGAGATTCCAACACAAGTAAAGTAACGGTAAGTTGAGGGCATAATAAGAAATTCACTTTAAAATTTAAACTCTGTTTTCCTGATCCGACGAGGAGAAGATGAGTCTCTGTTTCTAAGAAAGAAGAAGGATAAGAAGCGGAAATCCAAAGAAGACATTCACTGTTTGTTTCCATTCTTGTTTTCAAGAATAGGAAGAAGAGACTCTCTGGGTTCCCTTCCATTGTTTTCATTCTTCTGCAAATCGCTTCTGTGGTAAGAAAAAGAGAGATTCAACCTCTGTGTTTTCTTTTAGGCCTTCTCTGTTCCAAATCGATAGAAGGGATTTACAGTTTGTCTCCGTTCTTGTTTCGAAATAGAAGACATTCTCTGTCTTTCCTTCCATTTTTTTCATTCTTCTGTAAATCGCTTCCCTTTCTTTGCTTCTGTGATAAGAAAAAGAGAGATCTCAATCTCTGTTCTCTTTCAGCCTTTCTCTCTTCCAAACAAACCGTTGAAACCTTTCCTTCTTCAGATTCTCTATTGCCTGCAAGAAAGATTTCAAGATGGATGAAACATTGGAGATTCTTGCAGCTGCCAAGAAAACCGCTGATTCTGCAAACATAAAGGGTATTCTTCGCGGTAAATCTGACATTTCCAGATGTGTTGATTGTTTGAAGAAGCTTGAAACCTGTCCCTTCAATGCTGAAATCATCAACACCCACAACATCTACAAGACGCTTCAAAATCTCTGCAAGCACAAGAGCAGAAAGATCTGCTCTGCAGCTTCCCGGCTTATCAATGTGTGAAAGAAGAGAGAGATCGAGGTCTCAAAAAGGTTGACGCGGCCAGGTATCATTCGCATCAAGTTGCGCCCTGCACCTCCTGCTCAGCCTAGTTCTCACAATGTTTCAAACTCGCCCCCTCTTCAACCCTCATCTCTGAAGATGGAAGAGTCAACCAAAGCTTCGAACAAAGGGCTCATCATTCGCCTCAAGATGCCATTGCAAACTCCTGTTCAACCTTCATCTCAGAAAGTGGAAGATGCACCAAGAAAAAAAGTCAGGGCCATGCTTGAAGAAGCCTTCTCAAAGGTAGCATCAGAATCTAGGGGAAAGATTGGAAAGAATATGTGTTTGAGGGATCCTGTTGAGGTTGCTGCAATGTTGGAGTCTGAGATGTTTACTCAGATGGGTACTTGCCTTGGTAATCAAAAGATGAAGTACAGGTCCATTCTGTTTAACCTGAGGGATGCAAAAAATCCAGACTTGAGGAGAAAGGTTCTTTGTGGAGATATCAAACCTGCTGAGCTGATCAAGATGAAAAGTGAGGAGATGGCAAGCAATCAACTTAAGCTTGAGATGAGTGAGATAAGAAACAGGGCTGCACTTAGGGAAGAGTCTTTGATATGTCAATTAGCTGAATGTAATGCTGTATATTGATTTGTTTAGACCATTGGAAAGGAAGTAATATCCTGTATTGCTTCGTTGGAAAGAAATTTGATGTAATAGGTGAGTGCCACTCTTAGAGTCCTGTTGAAATTTGATGTAAGTGAATATGGCTCTTTGAGCCTCTATGAAAAATTAAATGTAATGAGATGAACATTTTGCTGATTCGAAATTTTTCATTTTGTGCTTCTCTGCTTCTGTTTTCCTTTATGGATTGTTCTTCTAGGCATCTAATGTACATAGCAACAATTTGGGATTTTTTGGGATTTTTTGGAAAACGTACAGGTACCAGTAGTGCGTTTCAGTTCCCCGGAAAAAATTCAGGAAAAATTAGGGACAGCCTGTAGGCGCACTGTGAAGCCGTGTTCGGACCCCGAAACGTGTAAGGACCCCTCACCCTATTTTCTATCACGGTTTTAAAGCTCAATAAATGATAAAACGGTATTTCATGAATCAACGAATGTGTGAAATTACTTAAGGTCGTTAATGGAGCCCGAGTCTAGTGTGTTTGTCGGTTAACTGTTATTTGGCCTGTTTTACAGTTTTAAATGCAGTATGAGGTTTGATGTTTTCATTTTATAGTTTCGTGTGTATATTGTACTGTTTTATTGATTATGAATTGAATGACTGGGATATTGATGCTGTATATTGTCTGTTTGGCATAAATTACTGTTTTGTTTGTTTGTATGTGGATTCATGATGCTGACTGAGGGAAAAGAGAATGATAAATTATGTAAATGGGTAATTGTATAATGTGGTCAGCCTGACTAGATATCCTGGGAGATGGTGGACGGACTGGGTCCGTAGGGAACCCTACCGGGATTGTGGTCTCCCATACCGGACGGGGTATGGAGATCTTATGTATTTTGGCGCCCATACCGGACGGGGTATGGGGACGGCCTGTTTCACCCTCATACTGGACGGGGTAATGAGGTCTATAGTTTTGGCGCCCATACCGGACGGGGTATGGGGACGGCCCTGGAAAAATGATTTCAAGTGTTAAGTGTTAACGGGTAGCGGGACCCCTATGGATCCCCATGGATACTAGTGGGCTGGTAAATAAGGAAAATATGTTGTGTAACGATTGAATTACGAAAAGCTTGATAAGTATTATGTTATGCAGTTTATATATATGATTTCATGATGATGATGATGTTATTGCTTTCGTATATTGTTTTATGAATTTCACCGAGGTAAGTGAATGGTAAAGGTTTTATTATTAACAAAAGGATTTGTTGTAAATTATGCTCCATTGGTCTTTTTGTATTTTCTACCCACCTTTACCTCCGTGACGGTGAGATATCGTGATGTCTTTACTAGGCTAGTGTAGCTCATTCCTTATTTAATCATTTCAGATCAAGAGGACATCGTTCCCGTGCCGGTTCCGCAGGAGGACGACGAAGGGGACGCCTAAAGACTCCATAGTCATATTCGTAGCTTTTACTTTCAAGTTTCTCCTTTAGGTAGTTTGATCTTTTATATTTTGTGAGCACGTTTTTGGTTTTAGTGTAAGGGATGTTATTCAAATTTTGACTTCGCTTCCGCATTTGATATTTTTAATATACATTTCATTTTAAAATTTCTGGGGCCGTTACAGTTGGTATCAGAGCTGCATTTCCTCGGACCCATCCCTTACACAATAGTGCCTTAGAGAAATACTCACCGATATATCGTTACTCAATCATTCCTTGTGAATGCAGGTATACGGGAATGAGGAGAGGAAGGCCCCCACTAAACCGAGCGGCCCCAGATAATTCACTTCGGGAGGATTTAGATAGACTATTCGAGATGGTGGAGGCTCTCGCAGCTGCCCAGCGAAGGCAAAAGGAGAGAAGAGAGTTACCGGGACCTCCTCCGCTAGCGCAGGTTGAGCCCCCGCTACAGCAGGCTGATCCCGAGCCACCCCGGCAGGAGCCTGTTCCTCCACAGTACCACCCGGCACCACAGCCACGGTACGACCCGGTACCACAGCCACAGTACCAACAAGTGCCGCCACAGCACATTCCAGTGCCCCCACCACATCAGCAGGCGCCACCATAGGGTCCCCCAGTTCACCCTCAGCCGGCCCCAGTCCCTCTACCTCGGGACCCCGCTCCTTCCTTGATCGACCCCGGCTTCATGGAGAGGTACAGAAGACTGAATCCTTCTACTTTTTCAGGGGGATCCTCTTCCGAAGAGGCCCAATACTGGCTGGCAGAGACTGAGAGAGCTTTCGAGACCTTGGGAGTAGTTCCTGAGCAGAGGGCTGCCATTGCCTCCTACATGCTGGTAGGGGAAGCAGTACGCTGGTGGGAGCTCAAGCGGGCCACCCTGCCTGCACCAGTTACTTGGGAGCAGTTCCTAGCGGCCTTCCATGCGAAGTATCTCCCTAAACACATCCAACATCTAAAGGAAATAGAATTTGCTCAATTGGTCCAGGGAAATATGACAGTGTCGGAGTATGCCCGTAAGTTCCTGGAGCTAGGCCGACATGCCCCGGAGACATTGTTGGATGAGGGCCGAAAGGCTAGGAAATTCCAGTGGGGTCTCCGCCCAGAGATCAGACAGCACTTACTGGTGATGGAGCTCGAGACATATTCGGCAGTCCTAGCAAAGGCGCAGATCATAGAAAGGAGCTTCGACACCTGCCCTCAGCTAGCGGGAAGTTCCCGACCCTCAGCCCCGCTCCGCAGGCCAGCGCCTACCATGCCTGTCCAACCCAGTAAGAGGCCCAGACCCACCGTCCAGGCCCCTCCTCAGGCTACGGGGGCAGCACGTGGGAAGATCTGCCAGTATTGCGGCAGGGATCATGGGGACCGACCCTGCTACCGCCTCAACAACATCTGTCGCATATGCGGCAGTGCCCAGCATTATGCAAGGGAGTGCCCTAGGAACCAGAATCAAGGGAGGCCTCCAATCCAGGCCAGAGTTTACAACCTTACCCAGAAGGATGCCGACGCAGACCCGGACGTGGTACATGGTATGTATACTATCTCTGGCCACATTGATCATGTTTTGTTTGATACTGGTGCATCACATTCTTTTATTTCACATGTTCTTGCTTCCAAAATTTGTGCATCACCTGATAGACTTGATTCATTATTGCTTGCATCTACCGCTGGGGGGGAGACATTGCTAGGAGAGGTTGTCTACAAGGCATGTGCCGTGGAGATAGCAGATAGGAAATTGAGGGTAGACCTGATAGGGTTAGACATAGGGAATTTTGATGTAATCATAGGAATGGATTGGCTAGCGGCGTATCATGCCACCATAGACTGCTTTAACAAAAAGATTGTATTTAATCCTCCCAACGAGGAGCCATTTACAAGTTAATAAAATTATTCGGTACTGATTTCCCCTAATGGCAAATTCTTTTTTTTTCTTAATTCTCAGTGCCTTAATCTTGTATTTTCTCTAACTAGGTAAACCCAAGAAAGAAGTTTGTATCCAAGAGATTCCAGTAGTCCGAGACTTTCCAGACGTATTTCCGGATGAACTGCCCGGTCTACCAGGAGACAGAGAGGTCGAGTTCACCATAGACTTACAGCCAGGAACCCAGCCCATCTCGGTAGCTCCTTACCGAATGAGCCGCATCGAGATGGAAGAACTAAGAAAACAGATCACTGAGCTACAAAACAGTGGCTTCATTAAACACAGCATTTCCCCATGGGGTGCCAGGGTTACTTTTGCAAAGAAAGGGGATGGAACGTTGAGACTGTGCATTGATTACAGAAGGATAAACAAGGTAACAATTAAGAACAAGTACCCTCTTCCTCGGATTGATGACCTTTTCGATCAGTTGCAGGGTGCACAGGTCTTTTCTAAAATAGATCTACGATCAGGTTACCATCAGGTAAAAGTGAGAGCAGAAGACATCCCCAAGATGACATTCCGAACTAGGTACGGACACTATGAGTTCCTGGTTATGCCGTTTGGGCTAACCAACGCCCCGGCCATCTTTATGGATCTAATGAACAGGATCTTCAGAGAATTCTTGGATCAATTTATCATCGTGTTCATTGATAATATCTTAGTCTACTCAAAAAGTAGGGAAGAACATGCTCATCATCTTGCCCAAGTCCTACAGGTACTCAGGGAAAAGAAGTTGTATGCGAAGTTGAGCAAGTGTGGATTTTGGCTCGAGCAAACCGCCTTCCTAGGGCATGTTATATCGAAGGAAGGGGTGTCGGTGAACCCCGAAAAGGTTGAAGCGGTACTTGGTTGGGAAAGGCTGACAACAGTTAAGGAAATTCGCAGTTTCCTAGGGATGGCAGGTTATTACCGCCGGTTTGTCGAAGAGTTCTCTAGTCTAGCAGCTCCTCTAACCCGACTCACAAAGAAGAATGCAAAGTTTGAATGGAACGAGAACTGTGAAAGGAGTTTTTCAGAGTTGAAGAAGCGACTGACTACCGCACCAGTGCTGCCTCTACCGAGTGGATCAGGAGGGTACACAGTTTATAGTGATGCCTCCAATCTGGGCCTGGGTTGTGTCCTAATGCAGCATGGAAAGGTTATAACATATGGGTCTAGACAGCTAAAGAATCATGAAAAGAACTATCCTACCCATGACTTGCAGCTTGCCGCAATCATACACGCCTTAAAAACCTGGCGCCATTATTTGTATGGAGAGACCTTTCAGATCTACACCGATCATAAGAGTTTGAAGCACATCTTCACTCAGAAGGATCTCAACATGCGTCAGAGAAGGTGGATGGAACTCCTCAAGGACTATGATTGTGACATCCTATACCATCCAGGTAAGGGCAACGTAGTGGTCGATGCCCTTAGCAGGAAAAGTGCAGGCACCCTAGCCCATCTGATGGTTTCAGAGTGTAGGTCCATTGGGGCTACACAGCAGGTTCGCCTGTGAGATCTGGAGAGAGTCACATGTTTGGGCTACCTAGCAGTCCAACCCGAGTTAATCCAAAGAATAAAGGAAGCCCAGTCAGTCGACCCCACCCTAGTAACCCGCAAGAAGGATGCAGAACAGGGAGTGAGCTCAGAATTTCAGATCTCTGCCGACGGATTGATTCGTTTCAAGGACAGAGTGTGTGTCCCAGACGACAGTGAGTTAAAAAGAGACATCATGACAGAGTCCTATAGTTCAAGGTTCGCAATGCATCCAGGAAGTACGAAAATGTACCAAACTATGCGACCTCGGTTCTGGTGGAATGGGATGAAGAGAGATATAGCCGACTTTGTATCTAAGTGCTTGGTATGTCAGCAGGTCAAAGCATAACATCAACGCCCGGGCGGGTTACTTCAGCCTTTACCGATTCCAGAGTGGAAGTGGGAACACATCACCATGGACTTCGTATCGGGACTACCCAAGGCACGATCGGGACATGATGCTATATGGGTAATTGTTGACCGACTCACTAAGTCTTCCCACTTCCTGGCCATCAGAATGACTGATCCTTTGGACAAGTTGGCAAGAATGTATGTCCGGGAGGTAGTCAGACTGCATGGAGTTCCAGTAACAGTAGTATCCGACAGGGATCCCAGATTCACTTCTCGGTTTTGGAATAGTTTCCAGCAAGCTATGGAAACAAAACTGTCTCTTAGTACTGCTTTCCACCCCCAAACCGATGGACAATCAGAGAGGACAATTCGTACGCTGGAGGATATCCTCCGAGCTTGTGTCCTTGACTCCGGGGGCCATTGGGACGACCACCTACCCCTGATAGAGTTTGTTTACAACAACAGTTACCAAGCAAGCATCGGCATGGCCCCATACGAAGCGCTATACGGGCGTCCGTGCAGGTCACCGATCTGTTGGGAGGAAGTGGGCGATAGAAGATTGTTTGGCCCGGATTTGGTAGAAGAAACCACATCCAAGATAGTTAAGATCAAGAAGAACATCCAGACAGCTCAGAGTAGGCAGAAGAGTTATGCTGATACCTTGAGGAGAGACCTGGCCTTTGAGAAAGGCGACCAGGTGTTTCTTAAAGTCACCCCCTTTAAGGGAATTAGTAGGTTCGGCAGGAGGGGAAAATTAAACCCCAGATATATTGGACCCTTTGAAATCTTAGACAAGATTGGTACCACTGCCTACAGACTTGCACTGCCTCCTGAGCTCTCTCGGGTTCATAATGTGTTTCACGTATCTATGCTACGTAAGTACAATCCGGACCCTTCTCATGTCTTGGCTCATGAACCGCTTCCATTCCGAGAGGACTTGTCTTATGAAGAAGTACCGGTCGGTATCACGGACCGAGAGAGCAGAATACTCCGCAACCGGGAAATATCATTTGTAAAAGTCGTGTGGCAGAACCACACGCCCAAGGAGGCTACTTGGGAACTGGAATCAGAATTTAGGGCCCAGTATCCCCATCTGTTCGATCAAGAGCAACGAGGCAAATTTGGGGAGCAAATTTCTTTAAGGGGGGGAGAGTTGTAGCGCCCGGAAAATTGAAGAAGAAGAGAAAAAAAAAAAACGTGCGCGCCACGTCAACAGCCACGTCAGCAGTCCTGGCCAACCAGGACCTGCCACGTGGCAAAACCACATCGACCGGGGACGGGCCACGTTGGCGATCCGCCTGCACAAGATCGGGCGGCCCAGATCAATCGCGCGCACGGACGGCCCAGATTTAATCGCACGGACGGCCCAGATTTAATCAAAAACGGACGGCCCAGATTAAATCAAAATGGACGGTTAAGATCAAAAGGCAAAAGGGTATAAATAGAACCCCCACACCAGACCACAAAACCCTAGCCGCCTGCCCTCGCCGGAGAAGACGAACCAGAGCCGGCCGCCGCCACCCGCCGCCGCACCGGGGAGATTTCGGATCGCCGATAGAGGTAAATTTCATACCCCCGACTTTTTTTTCCACGCTAATTTCCCCAGTGGCCAAATCGGAGCCAAAATCCCGGCCAAACGGCCGAAAAACACGGCCGAAAGCCAGCGGCGCCGCCGCATCCCTCGGTTTTTGCCTCCGATGAGGCCCTTCTCGGCCTCCGTTTAATGCAATTTTTATATAACCGTGATCACCATTCTTTTCTCTACAGGTTGATCGGAGTCGAATTACCAAAACACGAACTTCACCGGAGAGCCGCCGCACCCGAGAGCACCGCCGCAGGTAAGCTTCGATTTTCCATTATTTTTTGGCCCCTCGAGGGCCTTAGAGTTGTTTAATCGCAAGGATCGATGCAAGTGTGGCCGAAAACAGCCAACCCGAGGTGAATCGCCGCCGCCAGCGGCGGTGCCGTCGCCGGAGCACGGCAGAGCCGCCGTGCCGGAGTTGCGATATTGGCCGAAAGGGGCCCTGTGCCTAATTTGGGATTTTTTGGAACACGTGCAGGTACCAGTAGTGCGTTTCAGTTCTCCGAGAAAAATTCTGGGAAAATTAGGCCGGCCAGCTTACCGGTCAACCTGTAGAGAAAAGAATGGTGATCACGGTGATATAAAAATTGCATCAAACGGAGGCCGGGAAGGGCCTCATCGGAGGCAAAAACCGAGAAGGGACGCGGCGGCGCCGCTGGGCTTCGGCCGTGTATTCCGGCTGTTTGGCAGGGATTTTGGCTCCGATTTGGCCACAGGAGGAATCAGCGTGGAAAAACGAGTCGGGGGTACGAAATTTACCTCGATCGGCGGTCAGAAATTCCTCCGGTGCGGCGGCGGGTGGCGGCGGCCGGCTTTTGGTTCGTCTTCTCCGACGAGCGGCAGGCGGCTAGGGTTTGTGGTTTGGTATGGGGGTTCTATTTATAACCCTTTGCCTTTTGATCTCAGCCGTCCATTTTGTTTTAATCTGGGCTGTCCGTGCGTTTAAATCTGGGCCGTCCGATCGCGCCTACGCGGATCGCCAACGTGGCCCTTTTTGGAACGACGGGGTCTTGCCACGTGGCAGGTCCCGGTTGGCCGGGACTGCTGACCGGGCCTGCTGACGTGGCTGCCGACGTGGCTTTTTTTTTTTTTTTTTTTTTGGCCCCTTTCCGGGCACTACAACTCTCCCCCCCATAAAGAAATTTGGTCCCCAAATTTGCCTCATTACTCTTGATCAAACAGATGGGGATATTGGGCCCTAAATTCTGATTTCAGTTCCCAAGTCGCCTCCCTGGGTGTGTGGTTCTGCCACATGACTTTTACAAATGATATTTCCCAGTTGCTGAGTATTCTGCTTTCTCGGTCCGTGATACTGACCGGTACTTCTTCATAAGACAAGTCCTCTCGGAGTGGAAGCGGTTCATGAGCCAAGACATGATAAGGGTTCGGATTGTACTTACGTAGCATAGATACATGAAACACATTATGAACCCGGGAGAGCTCAGGAGGCAGTGCAAGTCTGTAGGCAGTGGTACCAATCTTGTCTAAGATTTCAAAGGGTCCAATATATCTGGGGTTTAATTTTCCCCTCCTGCCGAACCTACTAATTCCCTTGAAGGGGGTGACTTTAAGAAACACCTAGTCGCCTTTCTCAAAGGCCAGGTCTCTCCTCCGGGTATCAGCATAACTCTTCTGCCTACTCTGAACTGTCTGGATGTTCTTCTTGATCTTAACTATCTTGGACGTGGTTTCTTCTACCAAATCTGGGCCAAACAATCTTCTATCGCCCACTTCTTCCCAACAGATCGGCGACCTGCACGGACGCCCGTATAGCGCCTCGTATGGGGCCATGCCGATGCTTGCTTGGTAACTGTTGTTGTAAGCAAACTCTATCAGGGGTAGGTGGTCGTCCCAATGGCCCCCGGAGTCAAGGACACAAGCTCAGAGCATATCCTCCAGCGTACGAATTGTCTTCTCTGATTGTCCATCGGTTTGGGGGTGGAAAGCAGTACTAAGAGACAGCTTTGTTCCCATAGCTTGCTGGAAACTATTCCAAAATCGAGAAGTGAATCTGGGATCCCTGTCGGATACTACTGTTACTGGAACTCCATGCAGTCTGACTACCTCCCGGATATACATTCTTGCCAACTTGTCCAAAGGATCAGTCATTCTGATGGCCAGAAAATGGGAAGACTTAGTGAGTGGGTCAACAATTACCCATATAGCATCATGTCCCGATCGTGCCTTGGGTAGTCCCGATACGAAGTCCATGGTGATATGTTCCCACTTCCACTCTAGAATCGGTAAAGGCTGAAGTAACCCGCCCGGGCGTTGATGTTCTGCTTTGACCTGCTGACATACCAAGCACTTAGATACAAAGTCGGCTATATCTCTCTTCATCCCATTCCACCAGAACCGAGGTCGCATAGTTTGGTACATTTTCGTACTTCCTGGATGCATGGCGAACCTTGAACTATGGGACTCTGTCATGATGTCTCTTCTTAACTCACTGTCGTCTGGGACACACACTCTGTCCTTGAAACGAATCAATCAATCGGCAGAGATCTAAAATTCTGAGCTCACTCCCTGTTCTGCACTCTTCTTGTGGGTTACTAGGGCGGGGTCGACTGACTGGGCTTCCTTTATTCTTTGGATTAACTCGGGTTGGACTGCTAGGTGGCCCAAACATGTGACTCTCTTCAGGTCTCGCAGGCGAACCTGCTGTGTAGCCCCAATGGACCTACATTCTGAAACCATCAGATGGGCTAGGGTGCCTGCACTTTTCCTGCTGAGGGCATCGGCCACCACGTTGCCCTTACCTGGATGGTATAGGATGTCACAATCATAGTCCTTGAGGAGTTCCATTCACCTTCTCTGAAGCATGTTGAGATCCTTCTGGGTGAAGATATGCTTCAAACTCTTATGATCGGTGTAGATCTGAAAGGTCTCTCCATACAAATAATGGCGCCAGATTTTCAAGGCGTGTATGATGGCGGCAAGCTCCAAGTCATGGGTAGGATAGTTCTTCTCATGATTCTTTAGCTGTCTAGACCCATATGCTATAACCTTTCCATGCTGCATTAGGACACAACCCAGGCCCAGATAGGAGGCATCACTATAAACTGTGTACCCTCTTAATCCACTCGGTAGAGCCAGCACTGGTGCAGTAGTCAGTCGCTTCTTCAACTCTGAAAAACTTCTCTCGCAGTTCTCATTCCATTCAAACCTTGCATTCTTCTTTGTGAGTCGGGTTAGAGGAGCTGCTAGACTAGAGAACCCTTCGACAAACCGGCGGTAATAACCTGCCATCCCTAGGAAACTGCGAATTTCCTTAACTGTTGTCAGCCTTTCCCAACCAAGTACCGCTTCAACCTTTTCGGGGTTCACCGACACCCCTTCCTTCGATATAACATGTCCTAGGAAGGCGGTTTGTTCGAGCCAAAATCCACACTTGCTCAACTTCGCATACAACTTCTTTTCCCTGAGTACCTGTAGGACTTGGGCAAGATGATGAGCATGTTCTTCCCTACTTTTTGAGTAGACTAAGGTATCATCGATGAACACGATGACAAATTGATCCAAGAATTCTCTGAAGATTCTGTTAATTAGATCCATAAAGATGGCCGGGGCGTTGGTTAGCCCAAACGGCATAACCAAGAACTCATAGTGTCCGTACCTGGTTCGGAATGCCGTCTTGGGGATGTCTTCTGCTCTCACTTTTACCTGATGGTAACCTGATCGTAGATCTATTTTAGAAAAGACCTGTGCACCCTGCAACTAATCGAAAAGGTCATCAATCCGGGGAAGAGGGTACTTGTTCTTAATTGTTACCTTGTTTATCCTTCTATAATCAATGCACAGTCTCAACGTTCCATCCCCTTTCTTTGCAAAAGTAACCCCGGCACCCCATGGGGAAATGCTGTGTCTAATGAAGCCACTGTTTTGTAGCTCAGTGATTTGTTTCCTTAGCTCTTCCATCTCGATGCAGCTCATTCGGTAAGGAGCTACCGAGATGGGCTGGGTTCCTGGCTGTAAGTCTATGGTGAACTCGACCTCTCTGTCCCCTGGTAGACCGGGTAGTTCATCCGAAAATACGTCTGGAAAGTCTCGGACTACTGGAATCTCTTGGATACAAACTTCTTTCTTGGGTTTACCTAGTTAGAGAAAATACAATATTAAGGCACTGGGAATTAAGAAGAAAAGAATTTGCCATTAAGGAAAATCCGTACCGAATAATTTTATTAACTTGTAAATGGCTCCTCGTTGGGAGGATTAAATACAATCTTTTTGTTAAAGTAGTCTATGGTGGCGTGATACGCCGCTAGCCAATCCATTCCTAGGATTACATCAAAATCCCCTGTGTCTAACCCTATCAGGTCTACCCTCAATTTCCTATCTGCTATCTCCACGGCACATGCCCTGTAGACAACCTCTCCTAGCAATGTCTCCCCCCCAGCGGTAGATACAAGCAATAATGAATCAAGTCTATCAGGTGATACACAAATTTTAGAAGCAAGAACATGTGAAATATAAGAATGTGATGCACCAGTATCAAACAAAATATGAGCAATGTGGCCAGAGATAGTATACATACCATGTACCACGTCCGGGTCTGCGTCGGCATCCTTCTGGGTAAGGTTGTAAACTCTGCCCTGGATTGAAGGCCTCCCTTGATTCTGGTTCCTAGGGCACTCCCTCGCATAGTGTTGGGCACTGCCGCATATGCGACAGGTGTTGTTGAGGCGGTAGTAGGGTCGGTCCCCATGATCCCTGCCGCAGTACTGGCAGATTTTCCCACGTGCTGCTCCCATAGCCTGAGGAGGGGCCTGGACGGCAGGTATGGGCCTCTTACTGGGTTGGACAGGCATGGTAGGCGCTGGCCTGCGGAGCGGGGCTGAGGGTCGGGAACTTCTCGCTAGCTGAGGGCGGGTGTCGAAGCTCCTTTCTATGATCTGCGCCTTTGCCAGGACTGCCGAATATGTCTCGAGCTCCATCACCAATAAGTGCTGTCTGATCGCCGGGCGGAGACCCCACTGGAATTTCCTGGCCTTTCGGCCCTCATCCAACAATGTCTCCGGGGCATGTCGGCCCAGCTCCAGGAACTTGCAGGCATACTCCGACACTGTCATATTACCCTGGACCAATTGAGCAAATTCCATTTCCTTTAAATGTTGGATGTGTTTAGGGATATACTCCGCATGGAAGGCCGCTAGGAACTGCTCCCGAGTAACTGGTACAGGCAGGGTGGCCCGCTTGAGCTCCCACCAGCGTACTGCTTCCCCTACCAGCATATAGGAGGCAATGGCAGCCCTCTGCTCAGGAACTACTCCTAAGGTCTCAAAAGCTCTCTCAGTCTCTGCCAGCCAGTATTGGGCCTCTTCGAAAGAGGATCCCCCTGAAAAAGTAGAAGGGTTCAGTCTCCTGTACCTCTCTATGAAGCCGGGGTCGATCAAGGAGGTAGCGGGGTCCCGAGGTAGAGGGACTGGGGCCGGCTGAGGGTGAACTGGGGGACCCTGTGGTGGCACCTGCTGATGTGGTGGGGGCACTGGAATGTGCTGTGGCGGCACCTGTTGGTACTGTAGCTGTGGTACCGGATCGTACCGCGGCTGTGGTGCCGGGTGGTATCGTGGAGGAACAGGCTCCTGCCGGGGTGGCTCGGGATCAGCCTGCTGTAGCGGGGGCTCAACCTACGCTAGCGGAGGAGGTCCCGGTAACTCCCTTCTCTCCTCTTGCCTTCGCTAGGCAGCTGCGAGAGCCTCCACCATCTCGAATAGTCTATCTAAATCCTCTCGAAGTGAATTATCTGGGGCCGCTCGGTTTAGTGGGGGCCTTCCTCTCCTCATTCCTGTGTACCTGCATTCACAAGGAATGATTGAGTAACAATATATCGGTGAGTATTTCTCTAAGGCACATTAGTATAAGGGATGGGTCCGAGGAAATGCGGTTCTGATACCAACTGTAACAGCCCCAAAAATTTATAATGGAATGTATATTAAAAATATCAAATGCGGAAGTGAAGTCAAAATTTGAATAACATCCCTTACACCAAAACCAAAAACATGCTCACAAAATATAAAAGATCAAACTACCTAAGGGAGAAAACTTGAAAGTAAAAACTACGAATGTGACTATTGAGTCTTTAGGCGTCCCCTTCGTCGTCCTCCTGCGGAACCGGCTCGGGAACGATGTCCTCTTGATCTGAAATGATTAAATAAGGAATGAGCTACACTAGCCCAGTAAAGACATCACGATATCTCACCGTCACGGAGGTAAAGGTGGGTAGAAAACACAAAAAGACCAATGGAGCATAATTTACAACAAATCCTTTTATCGATAATAAAACCTTTACCATTCACTTACCTCGGTGAAATTCATAAAACAATATACGAAAGCAATTACATCATCATCATCATGAAAACATATATATGAACTGTATAACATAATACCTATCACACTTTTCGTAATTCAATCGTTAACAACATATTTTCCTAATTCACCAGCCCACTAGTATCCATGGGGATCCATAGGGGTCCCGCTACCCGTTAATCCTTAACACTTGAAATCATATTCCAGGGCCGTCCCCATACCCCGTCCGGTATGGGCGCCAAACCATAGACCTCATTACCCCGTCCGGTATGAGGGTGAAACGGGCCGTCCCCATACCCCGTCCGGTATGGGCGCCAAAACACATAAGATCTCCATACCCCGTCCGGTATGGGAGACCACAATCCCGGTAGGGTTCCCTACGGACCCGGTCCGTCCACCATCTCCCAGGATATCTAGTCAGGCTGAACACATTATACAACTTCCATTCACATAATCTTTCATTCTCCTTTTTCCTCAGTCAGCATTATCAATCACATACAAACAAGCAAAACGATAATGTATGCCAAACAGACAACATACAGCATCAATATCCCAGTCATTCAATCCATAATCAATAAAACAGTAAAATATGCACACGAAACTATAAAATGAAACATCGAACCTCATGCTGCATTTAAAACTGTAAAACAGGCCAAATAACAGTTAACCGACAAACACACTAGACTCGGGCTCCATTAGCGACCTTAAGCAATTTCACACATTCGTTGATTCATAAAATACCGTTTTATCATTTATTGAACTTTAAAACCGTGATAGGAAATAGGGTGAGGGGTCCTTACACGTTTCGGGGTCCGAACACGGCTTCACAGTGCGCCTACAAGCTGTCCTTAATTTTCTCTGAATTTTTCTCGGAGAATTGAAACGCACTACTGGTACCTGCACGTGTTCCAAAAAATCCCAAATTAGGCCCAGGGCCCCTTTCGGCCAATATCGCAACTCCGGCACGGCGGCTCCGCCGTGCTCCGGCGACGGCACCGCCGCTGGCGGTGGCGATTCACCTCGGGTTGGCTGTTTTCGGCCACACTCGCATCGGTCCCTGCGAGAAAACAACCCTAGGGCCCTCGGGGGGCCAAAAAATCACGGAAAAACGGAGCTTACCGGCGGCGGCGCTCTCGAGTGCGGCGACTCTCCGGCGAGGTTCGTGTTTTGGTGATTCGGCTCCGGTCAACCTGTAGAGAAAAGAATGGTGATCACGGTGATATAAAAATTGCATCAAACGGAGGCTGGGAAGGGCCTCATCGGAGGCAAAAACCGAGAAGGGACGCGGCGGCGCCGCTGGGCTTCGGCCGTGTATTCCGGCCGTTTGGCCGGGATTTTGGCTTCGATTTGGCCACAGGAGGAATCAACGTGGAAAAACGAGTCGGGGGTACGAAATTTACCTCGATCAGCGGTCGGAAATTCCTTCGGTGCGGCGGCGGGTGGCGGCGGCCGGCTTCTTGTTCGTCTTCTCCGGCCAGCGGCAGGCAGCTAGGGTTTATGATCTGGTGTGGGGGTTCTATTTATAACCCTTTGCCTTTTGATCTCAGCCGTCTGTTTTTGATTAAATCTGGGCCGTCCGTGCGTTTAAATATGGGCCGTCCGATCGCGCCTACGCGGATCGCCAACGTGGCCCTTTTTGGAACAACGGGGTCTTGCCACGTGGCAGGTCCCAGTTGGCCGGGACTGCTGACCGGGCCTGCTGACGTGGCTGCCAACGTGGCTTTTTTTTTTTTTTTTTTTCGGCCCCTTTCCGGGCGCTACAGATATGCTTCTAATCAATAAAAATATTCAGTTGATGTTTCTTACATAATGTTTTATATACTAATAAACAATGCAGCAGAAACACTGATTGTATTTTAATTTTGGTTGTCTACTAATATGAGATCTTTTTTTGCTTGTGTTTGCAGGAGAGTTGAGTATCGAAACATAGATTTTGTCAATAGCTCCTAATTTTTTGAAAATAAAAAAGTTGATGTAGCTCCTAATTTAAACGATGCTAAGAATATAATAGCACTAACTATTGAAAATGATATTATGATTCACATGATGCGTACCTCACTTCTTCGTAAAGCAGGTGTAAAATCCTTTGTAGCGAAGAACGAATAGGAAGCTATTAATCTTTTTCTTTCAGGGGCTTCTTTCGATCTTGCTTTCAAATATAATAAGATGTATATCATGAATGAACCTACGGTATTTTCTTATTTTTATCTTTAATAATTTATATATATTATGTGCAATATCTCATATTTTATTTATATACATATATTGAATAAGCATCAACTACCAAAAAATTCTATGCTTTTATATAATATAATTACTTGAATTTAACTAAAAATATATGCGTAAGCAAATTATAATTGGTGCATTAATTTTACTCTTAAGATTAAATGATAACGAAAAAATATAAATATTTATATTTTTTTGTTTTACTCTTTGAACAAAAAATATATATAATTAAAACAATAATTGTGTTAAATATACTAAATATTACGGTTTATATAAAGACTTCATAATTATATATATAACCATTTTCTATAGAACTTAGATTTAATAAATACTGTCCTTAAAATATACTTGATATTTCTTATTACTTTATTGGCAACAATGAAGCTACGAGCAATGGGAGTGAATAACATGATTGTTGGCGTAACTTCTAACGATCGCAAAGAAAAGAAACAAGATTTCATGAAAGCAGGACTTGATGATTTCTATGTAAAGCCATTAACTTCAACTAAGATTACTAATTTACTCGAGAAGTTCAAGAAGAACTAATTATTTTTTATTGGTGGTTCATGACGTCAATTGATATATATATTTACAAATCTGTATAACTAAATAAGTATGTTACTTGCTCTAAGTAAAACTATCTATAAGTATTGGTCTATTTAAATAATATAATATTTAATAATTTAAGTATGACTACCTCGTATCTTAGATATAATATATTAATTAGTAATATCTACATAGCAAATCTTAGACGACAACCCGTTGCATCATCGTTATCCCATAATGTAACCCTCGTACACATAACCCTATAGTTGAGAGTACGTAATTAATACTTTCTTCGTAATCATCCAATAGAAAAAAAAAAGATTTCAAACTATTATAAACAAAAGAAAAATAAGAAAAGATCTAAAATTAAGAATGATAATTATTAGATGTTAAATGATGATACAAATGATTTAACAAACTTCAATAAATAATTATTAGATGCTATATAACGATGATACAAATTGATATATTACTTAAGTTTGTAGGCTCTAAAAATATAAATTTACAATTCAGATAAATGTAATAAGGACTTCATTTGTAACAATAATAATATAAATATATTATTAGAGAAATATTATTTTTTAAAAATTTCAGATCTTGTAAAAGATGCGGAATAAACTTCTTCGGTATAAATTATTGAAGAAAAAATCGTTAGTGAATTTTGTATCTCATAAATTAAATTTTACAAAAAAAAAAACTAACTAAAAATAATGAAAATCTCAAATTGTATTTTGTCATGTTTAAGTTATTCTAGCATTGATTCTTTTTTCAGCTTAAGAGAAATATATACATATATATATATATATATATATATATATATAAATGAGTAAGTGGAAGACAAGTATGGCCCTAGGTCTGGGTCTGGGCTTGGATCATAGTTTAGGCCTTGGTCTCGGTCTAGACATGGGCTTGGGCCTGGGCCTGGCCATGGACATGAAGAAATGCTTAATGTAATATATTTATTCCATGTAAATGGCGCGGGGTGCAACAGCTAAGACCCGACCCGAGATTGCAACACAATCAACGGTAAGTTGAGGGCATAATAGGAAATTCACTTCAAAATTTAAACTCTGTTTTCCTGATCCGACGAGGAGAAGATGAGTCTCTGTTTCTAAGAAAGAAGAAGGATAAGAAGCGGAAATCCAAAGAAGACATTAACTGTTTTTTTCCATTCTTGTTTTCAAGATTAAGAAGAAGAGACTCTCTGGATTTCCTTCCATTGTTTTCATTCTTCTGCAAATTGCTTCTGTGGTAAGAAAAAAAGAGATTCAACCTCTGTGTTTTCTTTTAGGCCTTCTCTGTTCCAAATCGATAGAAGGGATTTACAGTTTGTCTCCGTTCTTGTTTCGAAATAGAAGACATTCTCTGGGTTTCCTTCCGTTGTTTTCATTCTTCTGCAAATCGCTTCCCTTTCCTTGCTTCTGTGATAAGAAGAGGAGAGATTCAGTCTCTGTTTTCTTTCTGCGTTTCTCTCTTCCAAACAAACCGTTGAAACCTTTCCTTCTTCAGATTCTCTATTGCCTGCGAGAAAGATTTCAAGATGGATGAAACATTGGAGATTCTTGCAGCTGCCAAGAAAGCCGCTGATTCTGCAAACATAAAGGGTATTCTTCGCGGTTCATCTGACATTTCCAGATGTGTTGATTGTTTGAAGAAGCTTGAAACCTGTCCCTTCAACGCTGAAATCATCAACACCCACAACATCTACAAGAAGCTGCAAAATCTTTGCAAGCACAAGAGCAGAAAGATCTGCTCTGCAGCTTCCCGGCTTATCGATGTGTGGAAGAAGAGAGAGATCGAGGTCTCAAAAAGGTTGACGCGGCCAGGTATCATTCGCATCAAGTTGCGCCCTGCACCTCCTGCTCAGCCTAGTTCTCACAATGTTTCAAACTCGCCCCCTCTTCAATCCTCATCTCTGAAGATGGAAGAGTCCACCAAAGCTTCGAACAAAGGGCTCATCATTCGCCTCAAGATGCCATTGCAAACTCCTGTTCAACCTTCATCTAAGAAAGTGGAAGATGCACCAAGAAAAAAAGTCAGGGCCATGGTTGAGTCTGAGATGTTTGCTCAGATGGGTAGTTGTCTTGGAAATCAAAAGACGAAGTACAGGTCCATTCTGTTCAACCTGAGGGATGCAAAAAATCCAGACTTGAGGAGAAAGGTTCTTTGTGGAGATATCAAACCTGCTGAGCTGATCAAGATGAAAAGTGAGGAGATGGCAAGCAATCAACTTAAGCTTGAGATGAGTGAGATAAGAAACAGGGCTGCACTTAGGGAAGAGTCTTTGATATGTCAATTAGCTGAATGTAATGCTGTATATTGATTTGTTTAGACCATTGGAAAGGAAGTAATATCCTGTATTGCTTCGTTGGAAAGAAATTTGATGTAATAGGTGAGTACCACTCTTAGAGTCCTGTTGAAATTTGATGTAAATGAATATGGCTCTTTGAGCCTCTATGAAAAATTCAATGTAATGAGATGAACATTTTGCTGATTCGAAAATTTTCATTTTGTGCTTCTCTGCTTCTGTTTTCCTTTATGGATTGTTCTTCTAGGCATCTAATGTACATAGCAACAATTTTTGGAATGAGGAATTTTGATAGGGGTTGAATTGAGGGAATCCCCATGGATGGAGTCTTGATTGGTGGTGACTCTGCAGAGGAATTTTATACTTGTTGGTTGTTTATTGTCTTCGATGGAGTCTTGAGAGTAATTATGTAATATTTTTAAAGATGAGAAAGCAAGATATAGTTGTTAAAGAAATTATGAAAGCATTTGGCAGAAATATTTAAGGCATGTTTGATGATATTCATGATTTGCAGCTCCACCAGCAAGAATCAATGTTGGTCCCTTAAATTTATATACAGTCATCACTCACATTTTTACCTTCTTCATGACAATGAAAAATCCTTTTAAATGTTTCTTTCATTATTATTTTTAATGTGTACATGCCAGTTTTCTCTTTGTTCTTAAGGAGGCCACCTTGCCTTTGTAGGTGTTTTGGATGATCCTCTGGCCCCGAAATAAAAGAGTGTGTAGGCCAAGTATTTGATTATACATATATATATATATATATATATTTTTGCTGATTATCTTTTGGATTCAAATGGTTATGGAGGTGTTTTCCCTTGCAAAATTTAGTTTTGAGTTCCTTCTTATTTTTAAAAGAGATAATATAATGCCGATCTTCTGAGTTTTAATAGCTTTTTGTTTCATGTCTTATTTCTTCTAGGTTGCACATGAAGTGTTGAATTCTGCACATCTTTTTTAAGTATTTATTATGATGATATTTATTTTACATGAATATGATTGAATTTCTATATACAAGTCTGTTGCAGCCTTCAAACATAGAATGGTCTAGAACTCCGAGGCTTATTTAGTGGATACTATAGGTTATGATTAAAACAAATTCGGAAATTTTTTTAAGTTCTCTTACAAATTTTATGCTTAGTTGTTTGTCAAACTCTCTTAACAAAGTTCTTTTATAGGGATCAAGAGCATTATCTAAGAGTTGTGAGGATTTAGTTAAAAAATTCACTACACTTTTTGCAGCCACATACTCTGCCTTAAGCTTTAGATTGAGCCACTATACTTGTTTCTTCGAGTTCTAGCTTATCATGCATGATCCAAGGTGAAAAATATGCTCGTAAGTGCTGTGATGGAAAAAGATAAAAGCAAAAAAAAATCAGAGCAGGAAAAGCAAACATAGCAGAACCTGTAAACCTTTTCTTCTGATTCCAGTCTGTGTAAAACAAGCAAAAAGAGCCTCCATATATAGGCTTACATAAAACAAACAGAGCTAAAAAAATCGTCATCAAATCCCATAACTAATCCCACTACTCTGTTACCTATTTGCAACTGTAAAAGAAACTTGTTTAAATTTAGGAAACTAACAGATAAGAGAAAACTCATTCAAACTTTAAATTATATTTCAACACTCCCCCTTGATTCAAAGTTACTAACTCCCATAATTTTTCTGAAATTCTCATGCTTTTCCAATGGAAGCGCCTTTGTCAGTATATCAGCAACTTGTTCCTTTGTATTATAAGATTTTAACATGATTTCTTCACTTGTAACAAGCCTCCGAATGAAGTGATAATGAAAGTCAATATGTTTTGTTCTGCTGTGATAAGCTTGATTCTTCGTCATTGCAATAGCTGACATGCTATCACAAAAGATCTCTGTTGCTCCAGCTTGCTTCTGATCAAAATCAGCAAGAAGTCTCCTTAGCCAAACTGCTTGACTGGCTGATATTGTTGCTGCAATATATTCAGCCTCTGATGATGATAATGCTACCACCTCCTACTTCTTCAAACTCCATGAAATTGCTCCTGATCCAAGATTGAACAGAAATCCAGACGTACTTTTTCTATCATTGATACAACCTGCATGATCACTATCAGTGAAACATGTTAGTTTAAAAGTTGATACCTTGGAGTACCAAATTCCCAACTCTGCAGTTCTTGCTATATATCTTAAAATTTTCTTTGCAACTCCAAGATGCAGCTTTCTTGGATTATGCATAAATCTGGACACAACTCCAACAGAGAAAGCAATATCCGGTTTGTTATGAGACCAATAATTCAAGCCTCCAACAATACTCCTGAAATATGTTGCATTCACACTTCCAGCACCATCATCTTGACTTAATTTTTCATTTATATTTATGGGTGTGACTTCCTTTTTGCAGTTTAGCATATTGAACTTCTTCAAAAGATCCATTGCATATTTTCTTTGTGAAATAAAGATTCCATCCACAACTTGCATTACTTCAATACCAAGAAAATAATGTAACAAGTCTAAGTCTGTCATTTCAAATTTTTTCATCATGCAGACCTTAAACTCAGCAATTATAAACTCACTAGAACCCATAAAAATCATATCATCAACATAGAGATATACTACCAGAAATTCATCTTTACCATTTTTCTTTAAATAAAGCGTACCCTCATTTTCACTTCTTTCAAATCCATTCTCCTGAAAATAAGAATCAATTTTTAAATACCATGCCTGTGGTGCTTGCTTTAAGCTATAAAGCGCCTTTTTTAACTTGTACACTTTATCTTCATTACCATTTGCTATAAAACCTTCAGCCTGTGAGACGTACACTTCTCCCAATCACCATTTAAAAAAGCAGATTTAACATCAAATTGGTATACTGTCCAATTTAATTGAGCAGCTAAGGCTAGAAAAATTCTCACCGTTTCAAAGCGTGCAACAGGAGAAAAGGTTTCATAAAAGTCAATATCTTGTTGTTGAGAATAGCCTTTTACAACCAGCCTCGAATTGTGTTTTTGGATGCTCCCATCTGCATGATACTTAGTTCTGAACACCCATTTGAGCTCAATAGCATTCTTTCCTTTCGGTAAGTCAAGTATTTTACAGCTGACAGCTCATTTTCCATAGCTTTATACCATTCCTTGCTTTTTACAGTTTCTTCAAAGTGAATAGGATCTAAGACGAGCAGAGCAAAAGTACAAGAATTATAAATTTCTTGCAAGGATCTATATTTCCTTGGAGGAGTTTCACTTGATGAACTTGAAGATGATGATTCATTGCTTGTAGGAACAAATGAATTGCAACTTCCAGGAGTGCCGGAGCTGGAAATTGTTGGTGTTGAATTCAGCGAGGATGCAACACTATCTTTTAACACTTGAACATGCTGCTCTTTGTTTTCTTCATTCCAAATCCATTTTGCATCTTCATTAAAAACTACATCTCTGCTAATTGTGATCTTGCCACTTGTGGGGTTATAGAGCTTAAATGCTTTGGATTGTGAGCAGCAACCAACAAAAATGTACTTTTCAGATTTTTCATCAAATTTTCTAGAATGGGTTTTAACCAAAAACTTTTAAGTAGCTTATCGTTGGTTTTCTACCTGTCCAAGCCTCAACAGGTATTTGATTACGAATAGTTTTTGTAGGAGACAAATTGAGAATATACACCGCTGTTGCAACAGCTTCTACCCAAAAATAAATAGGAAGACCTCTTGCTTGCATCATACTTCTGGCCATCTCCACTACTGATTTGTTCTTTCTTTTAGCTATACCGTTTTGTTGTGGTGTGTATGGTGCTGCAAGCTCCCTGCGAATTCCATTTTCCTCACAAAAAGTATTAAAATCAGTTGAAACAAATTCACCTCCTCTATCTGTTCGCAATGTGTTTATTAAAAGATCTTTGTTTTTTTCTACAAGTGCTTTAAACTTCTTAAATCTGTCAAAAGCTTCAGACTTGCTTTCTAAAAAATAAACCCAACTCATGTGGCTATAATCGTCTGTTAACAGCAGAAAATATCGACTACCACCAAGAGATTTTGTATTCATAGACCCACACAAGTCTGCATGCACTAACTCAAGGCAATTAAAGGCTCTCCAGGCCTTTCCTATGGGAAAAGACTTTTTACTTTGTTTTCCATAAACACAACCTTCACAAAAACCAAGATTCTCAAGTTTTGGCAAACCAAAAACCATTTCCTATTGACTCAACAATTTTAACCCATTAATATTTAAGTTCCCATACCGTAAATGGCACAATCGAGTTTCACTATCACCACTAGCAACCATAGCACAATTCTCGATCATTGAAACTTCTAGCGGAAATATTTTATTTTTAACCATCAGAACTTTAGCGGTGATTTGCTCAGATTTCTTATCTCTAATAGTGCAACAATTAGTGTCAAACAGAATTGAGTATCCACTAATCATTAATTGCCCAATGTTAAGCAGATTATGAGATAAATCAGGAACAAGCATCACATCTTGTAAAATCTTAGCGTTCCCTTGACTAGTTTTAATGCTTATGATACATTTGCCTTCAAATGCAATATTCTTCCATTTGATTGGAGTTTAGGAGAACAGACTAGGATATTATCATAAGTTAGAGAACTAATAAAATTGTTTAAGATGAAAGCTTTCTATTGTGCTTCTCTTGCTAAAATCTGATCCATGTGTTTAGTTGTGATCGTGCTTTCGAACTGGCTATCATGGTTTTCCTATAAATACTTAAATCTTTTCTAATATATAAATTTGTGGGACATTCTCGTGTACATAGTCATGATGACTTAAATTAGATTCTCAAAGATGAGATTTTTTTTTTGGTTAATTAGATTAAATTTTTTGAAAACATTTGAAAAGCTCGAATTGTACATTCACAAAAATGAGAGGAATAATTCGCATTGCTCGACTAGTGACTAAATTCTGCTTTGAGTTTACCTGGAGGGAAACTTTGGGTTTGTTAAAGCCGTAGTAGATGTTTTTAATGAGCATATGGCACCAGCATGAATGAGGTTGTATAGGCCAAGCATTCAACATTTTGTTGTTTATTCACGGTAACCTCTGAGTTTTTTCTTTCTGGACCTCTTTAACATAGTATTATATTTTCTCTCTTTATTATGTTCTGCTTGTTGAACACAGGTAAGGCTTTTGCTTGTCTAGGTGCCTGTGATAAAATGTATATGTGCCTGTAGGATTTAATGTGTATGTGCCTGTTTTTCCTGTTTGTGCTTGTCTTGGTGCTGCTAAAACCTGATGCAGGTGTTATAGCTGTGTGTATGTCTTTGCAACTCATTTATACAATCATGGTGGCCTGGTTTCACATTTCTTGACAAAGCATTAAATCTTCTTGGTTAATTGGATTAAGCTTGTATTTAGTGTTTCTCCTTTTTCCATTCATAGATTTTGGAAGCTCACACCGAGGTTATTAAAATCCTGAGGTAACTTCTACTTTCCTTGCCTTTTGTTTTTGACTTATGAAGCTGATTGCTTATCGATCTCGTTAATGAAATTCGGAATTTTGCTTCTGTATCATTTTTTTTTTTCACTTTGATGTATAATTTTCTTGTTTATGCTATTTTGTAAGCTGGTTGTGTTTGCTCTTGTAGGTCATATGGGTCAGTTAAGAAAAACAAGGTTATACACTAACCAAAGCTTTCTGCAACTTAAAAACAAATTGTTAACCCTCCAACACTAACTTTGCTAGCAATGCCAATCATTTTCTTGCGGCTTCAAAGTGCTTGGGAAGTGGTTTGGTAAGGCAGCAGCCAGTTTCTCTTCAGACTTGCAATGCTGCAAACAAACTTCTTCCTCCTCTACTTTTCTCCCACAATGATATTTAATCTTGATGTGTTTGATCTTTTTATGAAATGCAGGATTCTTGGTAATAGACACAGCTGATGTGTTGTTACAAAACATGGCTGTAGGTTCATTTTGCTTCTGATCAAGGTTATTAAGTACTTCCTGAGCCAAATGGTCTAATTCACTACGCTAGCTGCAGCCACATACTCCGCCCTTGCTGTAGATTGTGCCTCTATTCTTGTTTCTTTGAGTTCTAGCTTATCCACACCCATAAATGCTGTTCATGTCATCGACAGAACCTCCCTAATCACTATTAGTGAACCCCATCAATTTACTTCAAGATTTCTTTCATAATAAATTTTATAGTCAAGGGATCCTCCTCTATACCTCAAAAACCTCTTCCCAGCCTTGAAATGTAATCCACCCAGAGATTGCTTGAGAGTAAACTAGCTGCGCACATGATGTCTGCCATAGTTCATGTCAAGTACAATAACCAACCATTAGGTCACTGAAACAACATTGCACCTCATGAATTTTTGCAAGCTTTTAATTCCTTTCACAGCAAAATCTGGGTCAGAATCATCATCAGAATCTGCTATCTCTTCTTCAGCAGGTTTAAAGGAAGTTTCTTCATCATCCCTAGCCACAAACTGATTTCTTGAGACCTCCACCTTAGTTTTATCCCAATTCCAGTGTGATTTTTCGTCCACTTTGACATTTCATGCAACAATCACTTTTTTAGATTGAAGATAGAAAATTCTATATCCCTTGGCAACATTACTACCACCTGACATGATGCCAACTCTTGTCTTCTCTTCTAGCTTATCTCCCATGGTCTCTAGAACGTTGATGTAGTAAATGTTTCCGAGGATTTTCAAGTGCTCCACTGTTAGTATAGTTCCATGCCAAGCCTCATAAAGTGTCTTGTCTCTCAAAGCTTTTCTGGTGACCCGCTTTGCAAATAAACAACCACATTCACAGCCTCCCACCAAAAACCTTTTGACAATATTTTTTTTTTCCAAACGTGAGACGCATAGCAATCTCCGTAATTATTTTACTTTTCTTTCACATACACCATTTTGTTAAGGGGAATAAGGAAATTTGAGATGATGTTGAATCCCATACTGGTCATAAAAGTTGTTGAAACGGTTGTTAGTGTACCTGGTACTGTAATCGGATCTTACATCTTAATCTTCTCTTCATACTAACTTTCGACTATCGTACTAAATCTCTTGAACATTTTAAATACTTCCAATTTAATTCAGCCACACTGATGGCTGATTTCTGTTTTGGGCTGAATGGAGGAGACCTTAGCTTTGCTAAAGCCTTAATAGGTGTTTTGGATGAACCTATGACACCAAAATGAAAGAGGGTGCGTAGGCCAAGTATCTGACATTGTTGTTTCTTCATGAGCTTGTTAGTGTAACTCTAAACTCGACCTTAAAACTGTAGATGAATAATATTTGTGGGTTTAGATACAAATTGCAGATAACCCGAAAAATAGTGCAGATTGTTAGGATTTTTGCCTCTTGATGAATATGATGATATATATTGAATAATTTTCTAGGTTTAAATTCATAAGAGAAGAAGAATATGTGTAACACAGAAGATGACAGGTTAATGTGTTGAGAAATTGTATCATAAAATTGTTGGACAAGCACAAAAGTATAGCATAAAGGATTTATGAGGATTTGGTTAAAACAAAATCTGATATGCATTTTCTTGAATATAAATCTGCTGCAGGCTCTAAAGATAAAATGGTATAGAACTCAAGATTGAGTTATTTTATTTTTAAAAATATTGTGTTATAACAATATGAAAATTCCAACTCATATATATGTTTTGGATCCATTTCATCCATATGAGATATAACCCCCGTACCCCAAATTCTACAGTTGAAAGCACGTAAATAATACTTTCTTCGTGATCATCCTATATTTTGATTAATTTATTTTTATATGTTTTCATTTTGCCACCTTTATATTGCCAAAAAGATTTGGGTTAATAATAATAATTTGTAATTAATTAAAATTTTCATTTAAAACATAATTTAGATTTTTACATTTTTAATTTATTCTACCATTGATTCTTTTTTCAGCTTAAGAGGAATATATACATATATATATATATATATGTATGTATAAGTTAGTAAGTGGAAGACAAGTCTGGCCCTGGGTCTGGGTTTGGGCCTCGGTCTGGGTCTAGACATGGACCTGGGCATGGACATGGGGAAAGGCTTAATGTCATATATTTATTCTCTGTAAATGGCGCGAGGTGCAACAGCTAAGACCCGACCCGAGATTGCAACACATGTAAAGTAACGGTAAGTTGAGGGCATAGTAGGAAATTCACTTCAAAATTTAAACTCTGTTTTCCTGATCCGACGAGGAAAAGAAGAGTCTCTGTTTCTGAGAAAGAAGACGGATCAGAAGCGGAAATCCAAAGAAGACATTAACTGCTTGTTTCCATTCTTGTTTTCAAGAATAAGAAGAAGAGACTCTCTGGGTTTCCTTCCATTGTTTTCATTCTTCTGCAAATCGCTTCCCTTTCCTTGCTTCCGTGATAAGAAAAAGAGAGATTCAATCTCTGTGTTTTCTTTTAGGCCTTCTCTGTTCCAAACCGAGAGAAGGGATTTACAGTTTGTCTCCGTTCTTCTTTCCAAATAGAAGATATTCTCTGGGTTTCCTTCCATTGTTTTCATTCTTCTGCAAATCGCCTCCCTTTCCTTGCTTCTGTGACAAGAAGAAGAGAGATCTCAGTCTCTGTTTTCTTTCAGCGTTTATCTCTTCCAAACAAACCGTTGAAACATTTCCTTCTTCAGATTCTCTATTGCCTGCGAGAAAGATTTCAAGATGGATGAAACACTGGAGATTCTTGCAGCTGCCAAGAAAGCCGCTGATTCTGCAAACATAAAGGGTATTCTTCGGGGTTCATCTGAGATTTCCAGATGTGTTGATTGTTTGAAGGAGCTTGAAACTTGTCCCTTCAACACTGAACTCATCAAAACCCACAACATCTACAAGAAGCTGCAAAATCTCTGCAAGCACAAGAGCCGAAAGATCTGCTCTGCATCTTCCCGGCTTATCGATATGTGGAAGAAGAGAGAAATCGAAGTCTCAAAACGTTTGACGCGGCCAGGTATCATTCGCATCAAGTTGCGTCCAGCGCCTCCTCCTCATCCTAGTTCTGAAAAATTTTCAAACTTGTCCCCTCTTCAACCCTCATCTCTGAAGATGGAAGAGTCGACCAAAGCTTCGAACAAAGGGCTCATCATTCGCCTCAAGATGCCATTGCAAACTCCTGTTCAACCTTCATCTCAGAAAGTGGAAGATGCATCAAGAAAAAAAGTCAGGGCCATGCTTGAGGAAGCCTTCTCAAAGGTAGCATCAGAATCCAGGGGAAAGATTGGAAAGAATATGTATTTTGGGGATCCTGTTGAGGTTGCTGCAATTGTTGAGTCTGAGATGTTTGCTCAGATGGGTAGTTGCCTTGGAAATCATAAGACGAAGTACAGGTCCATTCTGTTCAACCTGAGGGATGCAAAAAATCCAGACTTGAGGAGAAAGGTTCTTTGTGGAGATATTAAACCTGCTGAGCTGATCAAGATGAAAAGTGAGCAGATGGCAAGCAATCAACTTAAGCTTGAGATTAGTGAGATAAGAAAGAGGGCTGCACTTAGGGAAGAGTCTTTGATACGTCAATTAGCTGAATGTAATGCTGTATATTGATTTGTTTAGACCATTGGAAAGGAAGTAATATCCTGTATTGCTTCGTTGGAAAGAAATTTGATGTAATAGGTGAGTACCACTGTTAGAGTCCTGTTAAAATTTGATGTAAGTGAATATGGCTCTTTGAGCCTCTTTGAAAAATTCAATGTAATGAGATGAACATTTTGCTGATTTGAAATTTTTCATTTTGTGCTTCTCTGCTTCTATTTTCCTTTATGGATTGTTCTTCTAGGCATCTAATGTACATAGGAACAATTTGTGGAATGAAGAATTTTTCAAGGGGATGAATTGAGAGAATCCCCATGGATGGAGTCTTGATTGGCGATGACTCTGCAGAGGAATTTTATGGTTGTTAGTTGTTTATTGTCTTTGATGGAGTCTTGATTGGTGGTGACTCTGCAGAGGAATTTTATGGTTGTTAGTTGTTTATTGTCTTTGATGGAGTCTTGAGAGTAATTATGTAATATTGTTAAAGATGAGAAAGCAAGATATAGTTCTTCAAGAAATTACGAGGGCATTTGGGAGAAATATTTTAGGCATGTCTGATTATATTCATGATTTGCAGCTCCACCAGCAAGAATCAATGTTGGTGTGAGTAATCCCTTTTGATCCCTTAAATTTAATCCCTTTTGGAAAGTTTGGATCACACAGTCACAAAAATTGAGAGAAATAACTAATGTTGCTTGACTGGAGGTAGATTTCTGCTTCGGGCTTAATGGAGGACACCTTGGCTTTGCTAAAGCCTTTGTAGGGGTTTTGGATGAGCCTCTGGCACCAAAATAAAAGCGAGTGTGTAGGCTAAGTATTTGACATTATGAGCTCCTTAGCGTAACTCTAAACTCGACTTTAAAGTTGTTTAGACCATTGGAGAAAAACTAGTAGTTGTTGTTTTATTTGAAGTTGACAGAAACAAAGGAAGAAGAAGATGCAGAGCTTAAACTTTATGTTGATGAAAAACTATTCATTTGATCAGCAGTAGTACATTTAAATAGCAAAAATAGAGGATAAAAACGTGTTCCTAGGATAAAGTTACAAACCAGGAACCATATTATCAACATTCTAAAGACTAGGTCTGCCTTATTGACTGAGTCCAACAAAAAAAAAAAATCACGTGCAGTTCAAAAACACGTTTTAACACTCCTCCTTCCTTTTGGAACTGCAAACACCAATTCTTTGCCTTAGAAGCTCGAACTTGCTTATGGGAAGAGGCTTTGTGAACAAGTCTGCTAGTTGATCTCCAACCTACAGTAAATTAGTGTCACTTCTCCATTTTGATGCACCTCCCTCAAAAAATAGAGCTTGATGTTGAAATGCTTGGTTTTCCCATGAAACACTGGATTGTTTGAGATTGCAATGGCTGCTTGGTTGTCAACAAAAATTTTAGTGCTTTCTTTCTGCTTTATGTTTAAATCACACAAGATTTTTTTTAACCATAAAACTTCATTTGCAGCGGCTGTTGCTGCTATAAATTCAGCTTCTGCAGTAGATTATGTTATAATCTCCTGCTTCTTGAAACACCATGAGAAAACCCTTGAGCCTAGATTGAAACAATATTCTGAAGTGTTTTTCATATCATCAACTGATCCAGCCCAATCACTATCCGAAAAATCACACAACTTGAAATTTTTACATCTTTTAAACTTAACTCCATTATCAACAGTACCTTGACATACCTTAATATTCTTTTTGGTGCAATTAAATGCATTTTACTAGGGCAATGCATAAATCGTGATAAAAGACTTACAACAAATAGAATGTCAGGCCTTGTTGCAGTGAGGTACATCAGACATCCAATCAAACTCCTGTAATAACCTTCCTCAACTTTATCAGCTCCATCTTCATTACTTAGTTTCTCCTTTTGATTCATTGGTGTGCTTACTGCCTTGCATTCTTTCATCTTAAACTTCTTTAGAATTTCCTTTACATATTTTTTTTTTACCAATGAACACTTTATTTTCTCCTTGTCTGATCATCATTCCAAGAAAATAGGTCATGAGACCAAGATCTGTCATTTCAAAAGTCTGCATCATTTCCTTTTTGAATTCTTCATCCAGTTTTGTATTATTTCCTGTCACCAGAAGATCATCAACATATAAGGACACAATGAGTGTGTCATTATCTTTATGTTTCACATAAAGAGTGGCCTCAGATAAGTTTTTAACAAAACCAAATCTTATCAAGTGCGCATCTATCCTCCTATACCAAGCTCTTGGTGCTTGTTTCAAACCATAAAGAGCCTTTTTAAGCAGGTAGACCTTGTCTTCTTCACCTTGTTTCACAAATCCTTCAAGCTGCTCTACATATATCTCCTCCTGCAAGAAGCCATTTAAAAAGGCTGATTTGACATCCAGCTGAAATACTTTCCATCCCATTTGTGCTGATAATGCAAGCAGCAACCTGATTGTATCTAACCTTACCATAGGAGCAAAGGTGTCAGAATAATCAACACTATATATTTGAGTATACCTTTTAACGACGAGTCTGGCCTTATGTTTTTTGATAGAGCTGTCTGTATTTAGCTTTGTTCTGAACACCCATTTGACGCCAATGACCTTTCTTCCTTCAGGTCTCTTAACCAACTCTCAAGTTTTATTTTTTGTAATCATAAATAGCTCCTCCTCCATTGTTTTCTTCCACTTTGAATCCTGTGATGCTTCTTCAGGATCACCAGGTTCACAAATTGCCACATTACATCTTGCATAGATGTTTGAAATTGACCTTGTACCTCTAAGTGGAAGATCATCTTCCAGCTCTTCTTGCCATGAATCTGCTAGTTTCTCTTTAGTAACAACATTTTCTGGTTCTTTTGAATAACTATTTTTCTTCTGCAAATTTTTTCAATCTCATTGTTCATCGTTATTAAAGTGTGCATCCCTACTGATTGTCATTTTTCCTATTTGAGGATGATACACCTTGTAAGCTTTAGAAACTGAATTATAACCGACAAAGATGCCTGGAATTTCTTTTTGGTCAAGGTTGTCACGTTTTACCTGTGGCATGTGAACAAAACATACACAGCTAAATACTTTAAGAAAATTTAATGAAGACTTATATCCATACCAAGCTTCAAACGGAGTTTTATCTACCAAAGCTTTGGTTGGAAGTCGATTTTGCAAAAAAACTGTTGTATTGGCTGCCTCTGCCCAAAACATTTTTGGTAACTCTTTCTCATGCAACATACATTTGGCCATCTCCATTACCTTCTTTCGCTAACTCCATTTTGTTCCGGAGTGTATGGAACAGTAAGCTGATGTTCAATGCCAGCTTCTTCGCAAAATAAATTAAACTCTGTTGAAGTATATTCCTTTCCATTATCTGACCTCAACGCTTGAATTTTACAGCCACTTTGATTTTCTACCATTTTCTTGAACTTCAAAAATACACCAGCAACTTCTGATTTGAATTTCAAGAAAAAAATCCAACACACTTTTGTGAAATCATCAATGAAAAAAATGTAGTAAAGACTAACTTGTAACGATGGCATTTTTTGAGGTCCAGCAGCATCTGTATGAATAAGCTGTAATTTTTCGGAAGCTCTCCAAGTTTTTTTAAGACAAATTTTTGGGACGTTCTAGTGTACATAGTCGTAATGACTTAATTTGTATTGTCAAAGATTAAATTTTTTCTTGATTAATTATATTAAATTAGTTAAAGACATTTGGAAACTTTGAATCATACATCCACAAAAAGGGAAAAAATACCTCTCATTGCTTGACTGGTGCCTAAATTCTGCTTTGGGCTGAGCTGGAGGAAAACCTTGGGTTTGTTAAAGCCTTAGTAGAAGCTTTTAATGAGCATATGGCTCCAGAATAAATGAAGTTGCATATGCTAAGTATTCAACATTTTGTGATGCAATGAATATCCTTGTTGGCCTTATTTCCTCTTCTTTTGGCTTGGCTGTATAGTTGTTAAGCATGCTAAACATTCGAGCATCATTTGGAAATTAGAGATCAACCTGAGACCTTTTTTTTTTGGAACCTCGTTAGCATAGTATTAGATTTGCTCTCTCTTTTATGTTCTCCTTGTTCAACACAGCTAACGCATTTGCTCGTCTGAGCGGCTCTAATAAAAATAATTTGACCCTGTAGTATTTAATGTATATGTGCCTGCTTTTTCTGTTTGTTCTTGTATTTGTGCTGCTAAAACCTGATGCAGGTGTTATAGCTGTGTGTATGTTTTTGCAACTCATTTATACAATCACGATGGCCTGGTTTCACATTTCTTAACAAAGCATTAAATTTTATTAGTTAATTAGATTAAGCTTGTTCAATATATTTGGAAAGTTTGGATCATACAGCCATAAAAATTGAGAGAAATAACTAATGTTGCTTCACTGGCGGTTGATTTCTGCTTTGGGCTGAATGGAGGAGATCTTGGCTTTGCTAAAGCCTTAGTAGGTGTTTTGGATGAGCCTACGGCGCGAAATTGCAAGAGGGTGAGTAGGCCAAGTATTTGACATTGTTGTTTCTTCATGAGCTCATTATTGCAACTCCAAACTCGACCATAAAATTATAAATGAATAATATTTATGGGTTTAGACATAGATTGCAGACAACCTGAAAAATGGTACAGATAGTTGGGATTTTTGCCTCTTTATGAATATGATTATATATACTAGATAATTTTCTGGGTTTAAATCCATAAGAGAAGAAGAATATGTGTAACACAGAAGATGATAGTTTAATATGTTGAGAAATTGTATCATCAGTTTGTGATATTCAAATGAGGATTTTATGAAATATTAGGCTCCAATTACTTTGTCTGAGTTGTTGAAATATGAATTTTCAACTATTTTTAGATAAATGGGAAGAACTTCTTTTCCAGTGACCTGAACTAAAAATAAATAAATAAATAACAATAAGAGAAAATCTCATTTGCATTACGTCCAGGAACCAAAAAGAAACATTTGTAAATGTCCTTTGATCCACTTACTTTGTCAAACTCTTCAAAATCTTAATAAATAACAATAAGAGAAAATCTCAGCGTATGTGGATTTGATCCAACTTTGATTATTCATGATCTTAAAATGATACCAGTAAGTCTTGAGATAATCCAACCCTTTGTAGAGCTCAGTGTACGCCATCTTGCTCTTGCACTTGTTGTGTTTCTCTTCTGTTGTTCACAGATTTCTCCTCTGTATCCAAGGAAAACAAAAAGAAAATCAAACTAATAAGCCCTTTTAAGGCCGAAAAATATTATGTTTACCATCATTATCTCACACTTTTAACTGTTATTCACTTTTACCTCATCACTTTAAGCAACTTCAGAATTCATTGACTATAACATTTTTCTTTTTAAGTACAGGGTATCAAATTCTGCATATTTAGGTTCCAAGATTTATAACTTATATATATATATGTATATATATATGTAGTATGCTCATCGATGCATGCATTTGTCAGCATGTATATAAAACCTTAATGAGTAAAATGTAATATATCATATCAGGAATAACCAAAAATTAAAACACAAATCATGTTAAGAATTTCTTATAATCATTCTGTGTTCCTCACTAAATGAGTTGAAAGCTGATTAGTTACCAGAGGAAATGGTGCATGATATAGAAGCATCCTCATTTGAGTCCTCCACAGAAGCTCCTTTACCATGCTGTTGCTTGATAGCATTGTTTAGGTGTAAGAGAATCTCCATCTGTCTCTTCAAAGATTCTTCTCTATCCATAAACTCCTTCTCCTTGGTTTTATAAAACGGGTTCACTTTATTAAGTTGCATATCAAGACAAGCGAAAAACTCTTTAGGGGCATCAGTATCAGCAAACTTCTCGAGCAATTCAGTCTGTAAATAGTAGATTAACTTCCTATAAATTAACTTCTTACAATATATATATATACATATATATAATTTATAAATCTTGGAACCTGAATATGCAGCTTCAGGATGTTACTACCAATTTTTACTGCTGCTGTTTGTGTAATACCATTGCCTGATATTTTTTCTTTTCTGCTGATTATCTTTTGGATGTGTTTCTCTTGCAATTAGTTTTGAGTTTCTTCTAATTTTTAAAAGAGAAAATATAATGTGGATCTTGTGAGTTTTAATGGCTTTTCATTTCATGTTCATTTCTTGCAAGTTACACATGAAGTGCTGAACTCCGCATCTCCTTATTAAGTGTTTGTCATGATAATATTATTTTATGTATTTGACTTTCACAAAGGGTTTGAGTTTTCCATTTCTTTGTATTTGGAAGGAATAGAGTTTGTGTGAATTTAAGATTCACATAATTTGTGTGAATTACCCAACAAAGAAGAAATGTATGAGCCAAAAGTCTGAAGAAGAGATGTTGAAATACTAACATAGTAGGGTCAAAAGGAACTCACCAATGAAAAACGTTACAGAATGTGATTCTTTTCTTTGATGATGTTTAGGATATTTCATGGCTTTTCTCGGGTTGCTTCTGCAACTTGTTTGATGAATAGCTTCTCAACTTCATCTGCTAAATTATTACTTGTAATTTCATGTCCCTCAAGTAACAAAAAGTTTGCTACACTTTGTTCTTTGATAGATACTGAAATTTGGAGCCAATCTAGCGCCCAAACATTTCAGATACCAAATGGTTCATATTTTTTATTAATAATTGCACTGGAACAACCTATTTATTTTTCTTGAAAGGAAGAATCAGAGATATGAAACATTACTGTAATTTTTCACAAAATAATTAGTACACAACATAGTGTTTCTATTAACCAGATCAGATCTGACATTGCAAGGCGTAATTTTAAGCAGATTATTTCATCTTCCTTGCAAAGAGAACGGACCATCCGTGAGTCTTCTGGTGTGGATACCCTCCAAAAGAATAGGTCTGTGAATGAGAAAATAGACATTTATGCTATGTTACATAACCACTGCCATTTCAAAATAACATTCTAAAATGTTTATGAGAGGAAGCTGCTCTCGTAAACTTTCTTTGACTTCCATGATGTCACTTTCTTTTTTCAAAATGAGCCTCTCTTTTAGCATTAAAGCCCTTGTCTTCAGAAAGGACGATTTGTACGGGAGGTAAGGAAGCAGTGGTTTTTTCTTTGCTTGAGCTTTCCAAGGGCTCAATCTTCCTTGAACAAAGCTATTCTCCTTCCAACAACTAAATCTAAAAATGGACCTAAATCTGCATCTAAAACTGAGCTTAAAAAAGCCAATCTGATTTAAATACTACTCTGACACTTCAAAACTACTGAAGGAAGAAAGTGCTCATTTCAAAACCCATGCAGATCCAAGTATCCCAACCAGGCATTGAATCCATATCTTTATCATAGTTTTCCCAATACAAACTTTCCTATTTTCATAATTAAAAGAATAAGATACATGCCCAATACTCAATCTCTCACATGAATATGATTGAATTTCCTTATATAAGTCTGCTGGAGCCTTCAAACATAGCATGGTCGAGAACTCAAGACTTATTTAGTGGATACTGTAGGATATGTTTATAACAAGTTTAGTAATTTTGTTAAATTCTCCTAATCAAGTGCTTTTATAGGGATCAAGAGCATTATCTAAGAGTTTGAACAGTCAATGGATCTTTTCTGGTTCTCCTCTCATTTGCAACTTTCTGAATTTGTTGAATCTACTATTGATCGGACCTAATTTAAAGAACTTGATATGAAAATAATTAAAATTTGAAATGATTTGCTCGTTAAAATTTCAACTGATTTGCAATATGCCGTAGCTTATTGTCCACACTAGTCATGATGTTATATATCAGCTGAGAAATTTCCAATTGGTTTGTTTGCTTCATTGAATTTCTAACATTTCAAATCTTATGCTTTATGCATTCTGTTTAATTCTTTCTTGTGTTTATGTTTTATTACTGTCGAAGTTTTTAGTGAATGGAAGTTAGCCTTCATTAAATAAAAGCGTATTCAAATAAAAATATCCTTAATTCAGTCTTCATTCTGCGGAGAATATTTTCTCGACATAGCAAAACTAGGTTATACACTAACATAAACTTCCTACAACTCAAAAACCAAACAATATAAAACATATACTTAGATATAATAAAACTTTTTCGGTTGACAGTCAAATTTGTCAAGCCTTCGGCACTAACTTTGCTAACAATGCCAATCTTGTATCTTAAGGCTTCAAACCTATGCTTGGGAAGTGGTTTGGCAAGAACATCAGCCAGCTGCTCTAACTTGCAATGGTAAAAAAAAACTTCTTCCTCCTCCACTTTTCTCACAAAGTAACATTTAATCTTGATGTATTTGGTCATGCCATGAAACGCATGGTTCTTGGTAATGAACACAGCTGATTTGTTGTTATAAAACATGGCTGTAGGGTCATTTTGCTTCTGATCAAGGTTATTAAGCACATTCCTAAGCCAGATGGTCTAATTCACTGCACTTTTTGCAGCAACATACTCTGCCTTAAGCTATAGATTGAGCCACTATACTTGTCTCTTCGAGTTCTAGCTTATCATGCATGATACCAACACCAATATAACCCAGAAATGGGATCAATTCTATACAATTTACTCCAAGACTCCTCTACACCAATTTCATGTAAAACCCACACGTTAAATCACTAACCATCCTCCATCCTTCGGTTATACATTGACTAACACAAACTGTTAAAAATTCACCTAATGGGTAGAACCACATGAACGTAAAAAGCCTATTGGTATTACTAGGCAGACTTGTGTTTATAAAAACCTCTTTGCCCGTATCAAATGTAGTGATTCTTCCTTCAATGTTGGCACAATTTATAGTAACCCCAAGATAAGGTTCCGTTCACCACCATGCTTGAATTTTTGAAAAAATCAACTACACCCGTTCCTTGAACATCGATTCTCTTCCAAGAATTTTCTTTTACGCTGTAAAGTTCTATATAACAAGCTCCTATAGGAATTCCCATGAGTTTTATCATATTGTCATCCTTACTCTTTGGAAGATATTCAAACCCAGAAAGAATTACATCGTCAACGACATTTCTCCTCTTACAATTAAAATACTGAAATTAGGGTGGTGGGAGGATTTTTAACTCTCCAGTAGCAGGGTTCCATAAGAAAAATTTTTTTCCATGATGATCATGTAAACAAACTATCCCGTTACATGAACCCACCACGTTGACTGCCACTGACCCACGATCAGGTGAGTTGATGGAAGGGAGGTATTGGATTGTAGACATTTTATGAAGGTTGTGTTGTGGTCCCAGTCAGAACAGAGATTGAAGACACAATTTCCTCTTAAGGTGAGAAAATAACCTTAATTTAATTCATTGAAATCAATGTATCTTCTTCCAATACAAAGCAAGTTTAAATAGAAATTAAAGATAACTGTTTTCCTGTTATTTAGGAAACCTATTGAAGTTTTGAGAATGGAAAAATTCTCTTCTACTTGTCTTATTTCCTTCATCATGAGGTGCTTATTTATAGAAAATGAATGCAACTAATTTCTAACAGCTTTATGGGGGGAAAGGAATAACAATACATGGTTACCGAACACACCTTAATCATTTGATGATTCCTCTCACTAGGCAAACAAAAATTAAACCAAATTCCCTTCTATGATTTTCTACCCTCCGCCTAAATCTACTTTATATATATGTTAAGTAAACCTATGTTGGATACAATGTCATCAAAGGTCCCTTTTAGTAGAGCTTTTGTTAGGATGTCTGCAATTTGTTGACTGGTTGGAATGTGCATAAGAGTTATAGTTCTATCTTCCATTTTTTCCTAGATGAAGTATCGATCAATTTCTACATGCTTGGTTTGGTCATGATGTACTGGATTCTTGACCATGCTAATGGTTGATTGGTTGTTACACCATACTTTCATATGAGTGTTAACAAAAGCTTTCAGTTTTGATAGTATCCTCCTCAACCACACTCCTTCACATATTCCATGAACGAGTGCCCGAAATTCAGATTCTGCGCTGCTACGAGATACCACTGATTGTTTCTTGCTGCGCCAAGTGACCAAATTTTTCCAGATATAGGTACAGTATCATGATGTAGACCTTCTGTCTGTTATTGATCTTGCTCAATCGGCATTAGTGAAGATTTCAATATCCCTATTTGTTGCCTTTCTGAAGAATAATCCTTGACCGGAGTCATCCTTAGGTATCTCAATATCTGATATATAGCCTTCATGTCTTTCTTAATTGGTTGATTCATAAATTGATTTACTGTACTAACTGCAAAACTGATGTTGGGTCTTGTATATGCCAAATAGATGAATTTGCTTACAAGTCTTTGATACCTCTCTTTATCAGCTGTCTTATCACTGACCTTGGATCCTAGTTTCACAGTTGGATCCATAAGTATGTCTGCAGGTTTACTTTCGAGTATCCCTGTCTCCTTCAAAAGGTTTAGAACATATTTTCGTTGTGATACTGAAATTTTCTTTTTGGACCGAGCTACCTCCATGCCAAGGAAGTACTTGAGCATTTCAAGATCTTTAATTTCAAATTCTTTAGCCAAAAACTCTTTAAGTTTCTGAATTTCCTCAATATGGTCCCCTCTCAGAAAGATGTCATCCACATAGACAATCAAAATAGTTTTTTTACCTAAGATACAGTGTTTAACAAACAGTGTGTGATCTGACTGACATTACTCATACCCTACTCGTTTCATTGCCTTTGTGAATTTGTCAGACCATGCCCTTGGGGATTGTTTAAGACCATAAATTGACTTTTTGAGTTTTTACACTTTATGAGGATTGTTTGTTAGTTCAAATCCTAGTGGGACGTCCATGCATACTTCTTCTTCTAGATCACCGTTAAGAAAAACATTCTTCACATCTAGCTGATAAAGTGGCCAATTAAGATTTGAGGCAAGTGAAAGTAGTACCCGGATTGTATTGTGTTTGGTTACTGGAGCAAGTGTTTCTTGATAGTCTATCCCGTAGCTACCAGGCGAGCTTTATACCGATTCACACTTCTATCCGGATTATATTTAGTTGTAAAGACCCATTTGCATCCAACCGTGGAGGTAGATTTGTTAACTCCCATGTTCTATCCTTCTCAAGTGCTCTTATTTGCTCATGGATGGCTGTTCTCCATTCTGGTACTTGGAGGGCTTCATGGATCATTTTCGGCACTGGAGAACTTCTATCTAACTTGCTCACAAATGCATGATGTTTCGAAGACAGCTTGCCAAATGAGATATAGTTCTGTATAGAATGTTTGGTGCATGTCCAAGTCCCTTTTTCTTAAAACAATAGGCAATTTAGTGTCAGTATTAGTAGCAGAAACAGAGATCTCATTACCTGTTAATTTCTGGACATCTGGAGCAGGAATTGATTCATGGCAAGGCTTGGTCAATTCAGGCACTTTTCCTTCTTGAACCTTATTCCTTTTAGTGTAGACACGTAACTCATTAATTTTAGGCAATGTGTTTTTAGTTACTGCCACTCGCTCAGGCTCTTTGTGTGTGGTTTCAGGTAAACTATTAGGTTCAGACTCTAGATAAGGTGCATTTGGTGAAATCTGTGGTTAAAGGGAGGGTATACTCACATCCTACAATTGATATTTTTGAGTAAAGTTCTCCCCCTGAATATCAGTTGTGGGGTAAAAAAGTTGATTTTTAAAAAATGTGATATTCATTGTGGTATAGAATCAGCAGGTGTCCGGAAAGAGACATTTGTATCTTTTTTTATTAGAAGAGTGCCCAACAAAGATGCATTTAAGAGCTTTTAGGTCAAGTTTCCCCCTTAGATGTGCATGAATATGAACATATGCTAAGAAACCTCAAGAATATACCTATTTTTTCTTTCGGCTATGTCGTTTTGTTTTGGAGTATGTACACAAGAACTTTGATGGATAATAGCATGTTCATTAAAGTATTTTTCAATAGTGGTTTCAAAGTACTCACATGCGTTATCAAACTTCAACACTTGTATAGTGGTATGAAATTGAGTTTGAATCATAGTGTTGAATTTCTAAAATATGGGTCCAACTTCAAATTTTTCTCTCATGAGGAATACTCAGGTAATTCTCGTATGATCATCAATAAATGATATAAACAACTTAATTCCGGTGATGTTAGTGACCCTGGAAGGTCCCATACATCACTATGAATTAATGCAAATGATTTTGAGAGTTTGTATGATAGACTAGGAAAGGAGTTTCGAATATATTTAGAGAATTGACATACTTCACATTGAAATGAAAGAGGATTCTTATTCTTGAACAACAAAAGGAACAAATGTTTTAGGTACAAGAAATTTGGGTGTCCTAGACGATAATGCCACAACATGATATCATGGTCATTATTTAAATGACTTACAAAAACAAAGTTTGCATATACTGCATTGTGAGTTTGTCTCCTAAAGGTGTCGACTTGAAGTAGGTACAGCCATGAATTCATCCTAGCATTGTCAATCGTCATCCCCGAGTCCAAATCCTGAAATTTACATATATTAGAGATAAATTTAGCAGCACAATTTAGAACTCCAGAAAGTTTGCTCACAGATAACAAATTACAGTCCAAGTTTAGGACATATAGAACAGAATAAAGAGTCAAATATGCTGACAAAACAACAGAACCCTTTCCTGCCACTTTAGAGATAGACCCATCAACAATTCTAATTCTGAACCCTTCCTTACACGAGCTGTACTGCTGGAGCACTGAAGCATCACCCGTCATGTGATCAGATGCCCCTGAGTCCATAATCCAAACTTGCCTTTTTGCAAAGCAAGCTGATAAACCAAGGAGAATTTTATCTTTATGTGCTACTGAAGAACTGATGAGATGATTCTTCTGAGAAAGCATTCTCTAGAGAGCATCCATCTATTCTGGACTAAATGGGCAGCTTTCCGCAACGGTCAGTAGCGTATCTTCAGAGGTTGCATGATTCCCTTTGTGGTCGTTGGGGTTTTCAGACTTGGAGGGCTTTCTGTCACCAAGTCTTCCTTGAAGTTTCCAGCATTTTTTGCTTATGTCACTGGGTTTCCTGCAGTGGTCACACCACGGTCGTCCTTCTTCCCACGAGAATCCAGTGTTCTGGTTGTAAGCGCAGAAGCGTTTTCGATTAAGTGAGTGGATTGTGTGTCTCCCATCATCACTTTCTTTCGGCTTTCTTCCTGTCGAATCTCGAAGAACACTTCGCAGATGCTTGGCAGCAGTTTGATTTCGAATACCCGTCCTCGCACTTCATCCAGGTTTTTGTTTATCCCATTAAGAACTTGAAAATATGTTTCTGCTCAATAATCAATTTGAAGAGTTTGGTATCTTTGGAACAGCTCTAACGATGTTCTTCAAACCCGTCAAGTTGCTGTCAGCTGCGAGTTAGAGTATTGTAATACTGGGTTACGTTTAACTCACTTTGTCGCAAGTCGTGGAAGCTGGACTCAATTTCAAAGATGACAGAGGTATTCTCCTTACTGGAATAGAATTCCAGAGATGCTTACCAGATTTCATGTGCGGTCTCGTAGAGGAGAAAATTCTCTCCAATTTCAGGTGTCATCGAGCTTACTAACCGTGACATAACCATGTTGTTTTCGATTTTCCATGTTCAGGCATTCGGATCGTTGGCAAGTGGAGGTAAGATTTTGTCGATGAGGTATTCATCTCGGCCCTTGCCCCGGATAAACAGCAGTACCGATAATAACTACTGGAGATAGTTGTTGCCTTTTAGTTTGTGCCCGGTAATGAATGACGAAGATTGTTCAACCAAACCATGGTTAATGGGTGCGGGAAGATAGGAACCCGAGAAAACTTCAGGTGGAGAAGACGGTAGCTCACCCGTGGCCATCTGTGACTTCGGCTCAGTTGGGATGAAGCTCCTGGATCAGAATTGCTTTGATACCATGAAGATTTGAGAATGGAAAAATATCTTCTACTTGTCTTATTTCCTTCACCATGAGGTGCTAATTTATATGAAATGAATGTAACTAATTCCTAACAGCTTTATGGAGGAAAGGAATAACAATATATGGTTACCGGCTTAATCATTTGATACTTCCTCCAGTAGGTAAACAGAAATTAAACCAAATTCCCTTCTATAATTTTCTACACATGTATTAGAATAATACAAAGGAAATTAGAAACTACTTAAAACTACTTAGAACTTCTTAGAACCATTTTGTGCTATGATCCATATGCAACTGCTTCACTAATATTTAGGATTTGATTTTTGCTGTGTTTGAGATTTTTTAATTGTATCATTACTCCCCCCCTTTGGAAGGAACCTTTCCTCAAGGTTCAGGTTAGGAAATTGTTCGCGGAGGAGTATGGTTGGTTCCCAGGTTGCATCTTCTATGGGTAAGTGACACCATTTAACCAAGCGTTCCTCTGTAAATTTGGAGCTGCTTTTAATCCATCGTGTCTCAATGAGGTAGTCCAGATGCAGGAAGACGTTACCATCATCACTAATAGGAGGTAGATCTGTTGTGAGAGTGGTGACATCGCCAAAGGAGACATGAAAAATAAGATGAATGCGAGATGAGACAAGAAGTTATAGCTTATAGGCTACGGGTCTGACGTGTTAAGTGATCTGATATGGACAAAAGAAATGGCATGTTAACTTCTAAGATGCCCGTTGAAATAAGTATGTTGTCGGTATGGTTGTATTTTCTGAAGTACTCAATCACCCTCTTTAAATTCAACATCACGGCGTTTGGAGTTAGTCAATTGTTGCATCCTATTGATAGGCATCTGTAAATTTGATTTGAGTTGTTTTAATGGTGCATCTCTGTTAGTCAGTTGTATATCAACCTCATGAACTAGAGTAGTGTCAGCTTGGTAATGAGGAATCATAGGCGGAGGGCGACCATAGACTGCTTGAAAAAGGGTTATCTTGATGGAAGAATGCTAATAGTAGTGTACCAATATAAAGCCCATGGTAACAAAGTGGTCCAGGTGCCAGCTTTCTGATGGTAGAGACACCAAAGATATTGTTCAAAACTCCGATTTGTGACTTCTAACTGTCCATTTCTTTGTGGGTGATATGAAAAACTCATCTTTAGTTGAGTGCTTGAGAGCTTGAAAAATTCTTGCCGAAAGCGACTGATAAAAATGGAATCACGATCGCTGATTATTGAACACGACATGCAGTGTAGTTTGAAAATGGTTTCTACAAATTTTTCGGTGATTAACTTGGCAGTGTAAGGATGGTCGAGTGCTGCAAAATGGGTTGCTAGACTAAGGCGGTCGACCACCACTAGAATTTTACTTTTCCATGAGACACTGAAAAGCCTTCAATGAAATCCATAGCTATCTCTTCCTAAATCTATTGAAGAACCGATAAAGGCTACAAACGTCCTACTGGTGATAGTGTATCTAACTTGCCTTTTTGACAAATATCACTTGCAGTTACATAGTCCCTGATGGATTGATAAATTGATGGCCAATAGAACTGTTGACAGAGTCTCCAAAAGGTGAGGTATTGAATGTCCGCCACTTGGAGAATTGTGAAACTCGCTTAATAGTTGTTGCATGATATCCGATTTTTGAAATAGATAAGGTCACCTCTCTTGCTATAAGGATTATCAGGATTATCAGTAGCAAGTTTGTCAATTTGTTGCAAATATGGATGTGTATGAATAGCACTGCGGATGTTGTCCCATAATGAAGTCTGAGGAACCCATAAAGTATCTAGCATTGGACTACCCTTTTTTCGTGAAAGTGCATCTGCCGTAGGATTGTCTTTTCCAAGCTTGTAGCGAATTTTATAATCATATCTGAACAGTTTTGAAATCCATTTCTGTTGTTCTGGCATGGAGAGTTTTTGTTCAAGTAAATACTTCAGGCTTCGTTAATTAGTCTGTATGTAGAACTTGTGCCCTAACAAATAAGGTCGCCACTGCTTAACTGCTACAATGATGGCCAATATTTCTTTGGCATAGGTAGACCAAGCTAGCTTAGACACTCCAAGTGCTTGACTCATATATGCAATAGGTTGTCCATTTTGAGAGATGACTGCACCGATTCTGCCACCTGAGGCATCCATCTCAATAATAAATGGAATTATGAAGCCAGGTAGAGCCAATGTTGGTGTAGATGACATAGCTTGCTTGAGCTGTTCAAAAGCATTGTCAGCTTCTTTGGACCACACCAACTGACCCTTCTTTAGTAAATTAGTTAAGGGTCGAGCCAACAGTCCATAACTGCGGCAAATTTTCGGTAATATCCTGTTAGTTGAAGGAACCCACACAACTCAGTGATGTTGGTAGGTTGTGGCCATGCGATCATTGCTTGAATTTTATTTTGGTCTACTTTCACACCTTGTGGAGTAATAATGTGCCCCAAGTATTCTAATTCATGCTGTCTGAATACACATTTCTTTCTTTTAACAAAGAATTGATGTTGTCTTAGTATCCCCAGAGCCTGTCTTACATGATCAAGATGCAAAGCAAAGCTAACACTGTAAATCAGCATACCATTGAAGAAAACTAGCACAAACTTACACAAATAAGGCTGAAATATACTATTCATGATGGCCTGAAAGGTTGATGTTGCATTACAGATTGCAAAGGGCATGACCAAATATTCATAGTGTCCATTGTGTATTCAAAAAGCCGTTTTACGTATATCTGGTGGATGCACTCTAACTTGATGATAACTAGCTGTTAAGTCAAGCTTAGTGAAATAATGAGCTCCATATAACTCATTTAACATATCTTCTACAGTAGGAATGGAGAACCGGTCTTTCACTGTAACTGAATTGAGAGCTCGGTAATTTTCTCAAAATCTCCAGGTGTCATCTTTTTCCCGAACTAGCAAATTAGTGATGAGAAGGGACTGGTACTTGGTTGAATCAATCCAAAATCAAGCATTTTGTTGACCTGCTTCTCAATTTCTATTTTTTGGAAATGTGCATACCTGTAAGGTCATACATTTTCTAGATCGATGCCCTCACGGAGATTGATATGATGATCAATTTTTCTAGCTGGTGATAAGCCCTCAGGTTCTTGAAAAATATCAGCAAATTCATCCAAAAGTTTTTGTAGTTCTACCTGGATAGGAATCTGATCAGTTTTTTTCTCTATGGTCATACAGACAACCAAAATAGAATGCCTCTGCTGCACATCCCTGCCAATGGTTTTGAAAGGAACCCTTTGTAATACTGGTGACCTGGCTCCACAAATTTGCCATTGTTGATCTTGCCACCGAAATTTCTACTGCACATCCCTGCCAATGGTTTTGAAAGGAACCCTTTGTAATACTGGTGACCTGGCTCCACAAATTTGCCATTGTTGATCTTGCCACCGAAATTTCATGGTCATCTTCTTTCAATCACACACAACAGTCCTTCCAGACGGAATGCCGTCAATGATACCTTGTGCTCCTCCGCGATATTTTGGAACTCAAAAAATTACTCCACTCGGTTCAGCCACTTCGTAGGATCTGCATCTGCATATGTAGAAAAATCAAGTTTAATTAGTCAGGATCCAAACAGCAGTCGAGATTCATCATGCCTCTTGGTGCTGCCCCCATCGGTTGGCCGAATCGGTTAATGACGACTTGTCGAGTGACTGCTTGATCCCTCACTGCTCATAGCCAGTGAGTTAGTCGTTGGAGGGTATCCTCAATCAGATGAAGCTTGTCTGCCATTCCGGCCTTCATTTGGTTGAAGCTGTCTTGAAGATTAAAGACACAATTTCCTCTATAGGTGAAAAAAGAACCTTAATTTAATTCATTGAAATTAACATGTCTTCTTCCAATACAAAGCATGTTTAAATAGAAATTAAAGATAATTGTTTTCCTACTATTCAGGAAGCATGTATTTGAATAATACAAAGAAAATTAAAAACTACTTAAAACTACTTGGAACTGTTTGGAACCGTTTTGTGCTCTAATCCATATGCAACTGCTTCACTGATATTTTGGATTTGGTTTTTGCTGTCTTTGAGATTTCTTTATTGTATCAGGTTGTTATAAGAACAGAGAGAAAACATAGCAGGCTCCTCCGTATCATCAGGGTTAGGGTTCTTGTTGATATGACTGATGAAAAGTTGAGAGGTGGTACTGTTGGTATTCTTGTTGTTGGTGTTGAAGACAATGCTTTTGCCAGTGGCCTTTGGATTATGTATCAGAATCGACCATGACTTGCAAATGCATTTAAATCTCATCAAACTCTTGGCTGGACATTTTAGCAGGAAAAGAATTGTTATGTCTTCTATCCAAGACTTATGAGCAATATCATCTTTGACTACTCACTGGATTAACATATATATAAATATATATATATATATTAGGGTATGTTACATGTATATATATGGAAGGTTTTGTTTGTATATATCAACGGTTAGGTTATAGTGCACGAATCTTTCTTTTCTTTAGATTTCATTTACTGTAAAATCTTAAATAAGAAAGATATCTTGATGTAAAGATAATATTTAAATGTCTCCTCAATCTCTAGATTTGGCAAATATTTTGTAATGCCCAAATTAAATTAATTATAAATATAATTTTTTTAATTTTTTAATTTTAATTTAGTATAAAAATGAAAAAAAATATGATGGAGGATGAAATTAGAAACAATTTTGGGAAAAAAGAGTAAATATTTAGGTTCTGATGGTATTTTTAAAAGAAAAATCAGAAATCCGGAGTCAAAATATAATTTAAAAAAATTTTACCACGTAAGATACCCAGTCAGCAGTCCCGACGAACCAAGACGCGTCGTGTGGCAACGGACGCTGACGCAGTACCATGCGGGCGATCCGCGTGTCCGTGATCGAACGGCCCAGATTCGTTCCTACGCGCACAGACGGTCTGGATCTGTTCTCTCCCCAAACGCAATCGGACAGGCAGATTTAAATGCGATCAGACAGTTCAGATTAGATTGCGATGAATGGTCCACATTAGATCGCGATGAATGGTCCGGATTCACTCTTTATTTAATCGCGATCGGACGGTCCAGATCAAACGCGATGGACGACCTAGATTAAATAGGGACAAATATAAATAACCTTCTTCACACCAAACCCTAACCCTAGCCGTCGAACACCCTCGCTGGAGAAGAAGACCCAGCTGTCGAGAAGGAGAGCCGCTGCCGCACCGGAACCCTTTTTGACCGCCAAAAGAGGTTGACCGAATCAAAACACCCAACCACAATGTGAGTCGGAGGAGCAGCCGCACTGGAGAGCCCTGCCGCCAATGAGCTTCAGTTTTTGGTATTTTTTTCGGCCAACCGAAATTCCTTAACATATTTTCTCGCAGGGATTGATGTGAAATCGGCCGAAAACAGCTGACTCGAGGCAGACCACCACTGCAGGCGGCAGTGCTGTCGGTGGAGCACGACGGAGCCGCCGTGCCAAAATTCCAAAATTAGCCAAAATTGGTCTTGAGACTTATTTAGGATTTGTTTAGGATATTTGTAGGTACTTATAGCACATTTTGATTTTTGAAAACAAATTTAGGGAACCCGGGGACCGCTAGTGGATGCAGTCAACAGTTTAGTATTTCGGACATCAAATTAAGTAAGAATCCATCACCCTATTCTCTGTTATAGAATTAAAGTTTAATTAACAATAAATACGGTATTTTGTACAATCTAAAAAATGTTCAAGATCAATTACGGATTGTTAATGAAGCTAGAACTGAAAACAATTCTCTGTTGATTTTTGTTGATTGTTTTTACAGTTTAAATGCATGATAGCGCCTTGTTGATTTATTTTATAGCTTTGAATGCATGTATTGTTGTTTTACGCGTTTACGGTTGAATTAAAAAAATGAAAGTTAAAGGTAAATGGAAAACTTGTGTGATTAAGTGATTGGATGAAACGACAGCCTTACTGGATATTCTGGGAGATGGTAGACGGACCCGGTACACAGGAAACCCTACCGTGTCTCATACCGGACAGGGTATGGAGACTTGGTAACTTGGCGCTCATACTGGACGGGATATGGGGACGGCCCGCTTTACCCTCATACCGGATGGGGTATTGAGATTTGATAATTTGGTGCTCATACTAGACGGAGTATAGGGACAACCCGTAATTGAGAATGTTAAAGGAAAATATTCACGCGTAGCGGGGACATCCCTATGAACCCCTATGGATACTAGCAGGCTGGTGGAAAAAGGAGCAATTGTTGTTTGATAATTTGAATATAAAAGTATAATATGTACTATGTTGCCAATTATATATGAAATCATGATATATATATATAATTTTATTGTTTTCTATAGGTTGTTTTCTATAAATCTCACTACAGTAAGTGGACGGTAAATGCTTTTATTATTGATAAATGAATTTGCTTAATTTAGTGTTCCATTAGTTTTTTTTTTATTTTTCTACCAACCTTCATTTCTGTGTCGGTGATATAGTGTGATATTCTTACTGAACCAGTGTAGCTCATCCCTTATTTAACCATTTCAGATCAAAAGGATCAGGATCCAAAGTCCGATTCGCAAGAGGGCTGCGAGTAGAATGCTAATTTCTTTTATTTTTCATTCATTTCCTTATTTCTTTGTATTTCTTTCAAAATGATGAATTCTGTAATACTAACTGTTACTTTAAGTTATTGTGTAATGAATGTAAATCTTAAACATTTATTTCTCTTCCGTACTTTAATTACCATTTATTTTCTTTGGATATTTCCGAGGTCGCTACATATTTCAATGTATTTAGATTATTCAAAAATTCAAAAATTTGACTAATATAAATTAATTAAAGTCAATTCTTAATTTGTATTATATTAATATTTTATAATAGCTAAGTTTTTAAGAGTATTTATTGGTTTCAAAATTAGACAATTTTAAGCTTTAGATTTGTTCATAATCAATAATTTAATATTATATTAATAGTAATTTATATTTGTAATTTGGTATTAGATAGATAAATAATATAATCATTTATGTATAATGAATATTTTGAGAAAAATTAAACAAACTAAAAATTAAGATATCTTATATATATATATATGGAAGGTTTTATATGTATATATCAATGGTTAAGGTATATTATATAAATCCTCCTTTTCTATAATTTTATTTACTCTAAAGTCTAAAAGAAAAAAAATATCTCAAGGTATTTAAATGTCTCCTCAATCTCTAGTAACCATTAATATTTTATAAAGCTTAAGTTTTTAAGAGTATATAATGATCTCAAAATTTCACAAGGTTAAGTTTTATTTTTGTTTTTAATCAATAATTTATATTAGTAATTTGGTATTAGATAGATTGTGTATGACCATTGATATATAATGAATAGTCCGAAGAAAATTAAAGGAAGTAAATATTAATATTAATAATGGTTATTTTACAGAAAAAAGAAAAGTAGTAAGGTAAAAATAAATATATGAAAAAATTAAATTTTAAAAATAAAGATATATAAGGGAAGATCTTAAATTAAGGAATTCTAAGTAAATTTAAAATAGTCATGGATATATGTGTATTATTTAATAATTCCATTAATTTTATAATTATATGAATAATTATTTTAGTACATTCATATATTTATAAATTAATTTCTATAAATAATTAACTATAACATAGATAAAATTCAAATTTGAACATATATGTAAGTACAATTCGATTCAAAGCTATGACTTCTTGTAGAGGAAGGGACGTAACAATTATTCAACTAATGTGAAAAATAAATTTGTTAGAAGTATTTCGGTCATTTTGTTTAACTTGCAAAAAAATAATAATAATAATGTTAATTATAAACAATACACTCTCTTTCACTAATTGAATTACATTAACAAAATATTTAATGATTCATATTACGGCACTATTCACTAATGAGATAAAATATTTAATGGTTTATAACATGCCTATCATGAATTGACTTTTGGTATTTTTCTATTTTTGTCTTTAATAATTTATATATATTATGTGTAATATCTCATATTTTACATCTATATATATATATATATATATTGAATAAGTATCACATTTTTTATACTGTTACTATTTAGTAAAATCGAATTCAACTAACAAAGAATTCTATGTGTTTATATAATTTAATTACTCAAAATTTATATAAATATGTATGCGTAACTAAATTACAATTGGTGCATAAATATAGCTAATTATATCATATTTTTTTACTCTTTGAACAAAAAAAAATAATAATTAGAACAATAATTATATCAAATATACCAAATATTACCGTTTACATAAAGACTTCATAATTGTATATATAACAATTTTTTATAGAACTTATCTCTAATAAATACTATCTTTATAGCATACTTGATATTTCTTATTATTTCATAGGCAACAATGAAACTACTAGCAATGAGAGTGAATATCATGATTGTTGGTGTACTTCTAGCGATGGCGAAGAAGAGAAACAAGCTTTCATGGAAGCAAGACTTGATGATTTCCATGTGAAGCCATTAAGTTCAACTAAGATTATTAATTTACTCGAGAAGCTTAAGAAGAACTAATCATTTTTAATTAATGGGTTATGACATCAATTAATATGCATATTCACAAATCTGTATAACTAATTAAGTGTGTTGTTTGCTCTGAATAAAATTATCCTTTATGATATATTTATTTGAAAACTTTTAATAGATAAACTTATACACCAGTTTCGAACTTGTGTCCTAATTAAGTAAAAAAAATTCAAATTATAAAAAATGATGACTAACTCCATTGAATCTCATGAACTTAACCACCTTATTGTGTATAGATAATGAATTGATGATATGTGATTCTATTTTGTATACATATTAAACTACTTAATCTAAATAAAAACCTCAAATTGAAGAAAAAGTCGTTATATAGTGAGTTAAGTATAACTTTAATTAATTGTCCCAAAAAAAAAAAACTAAAAAGAATGAAAACCTTAAATTGCTCGCTTGAGTAAAGAACATATAACTTTAATATATGTTTACAATTTCTAATACATACTTTGTTTCATTTACAAAATGCATTTAGTTACAAGTTACAATTTAATTTTCTTTATTTGATTGATTTATTCTTACAAACTGCATACATATGTACATATATATATATATAACAAGCGATGTTACATGTATATATCAATGGCTAGGTTATAGTGCATGAATATTTTTTATTTTAGAATTTCATTTACTACATAATCTGAAACAGAAAATATATCTTAATGTAAAGATATTTTAATTTGAAATTTTGTTTATTTCATTTTATTTTAATAATTAATTTATAAAGTTTTAATTTAATTTAATTTAATAGAAATAAAAATAATAAAATGGGGTAAAATTTCTTTTGGGATTGAATTGAAATTGAATTTAGAAAAAAGGGGTGAAAATTTGGATTTTGGGAGTGTTTTTGAAAAGAAAATCGAAAACCGGGGGTTAAAATACAATTTAAAAAAATAGTGTCACGTCAGCAGCCCCAGCCAACCAGGACACGCCGCGTGGCAGGGACGCTGACAAGGGAAGCCACACGGGACGGAGACACGTGGGCGATCTGCATGCGCGCGATCGGATGATCCAGATCCGTTCCCGCGTGCACAGACAACCCAGATCTCACGCGTGCGGATAGTTTAGATTTGATCACGCACGGACGGCTCAAATCGCATCGCGATGGACGGTCCAGATTTATTTTTAATTTAATCGCGATCGGACGGCCCAGATTAAATCATGATAGACGGCTCAGATTAAAAGGGGAGAGTTATAAATAATCGCATCCACACCCAACCCCAAACCCTAGCTGCCAGAACCCTCGTCGAAGAAGACGACCCAGCCACCAGAGGAACCGGCCGCCGCTACTTGCAGCCGCACCGGAGGATTTTCTGGTTGCTAAATGAAATAAAATTTCTCCCCTTGGCTCGTTTTTCAATGCTGAACCTCCCTGTGGCCAAATCAGAGCCAAACCATCGGCCAATTGGCCAAAAAACACTGCCGAAGCTTAGCAGCGCAGCCACAGATTTTTTTAGTTTTTGCCTCCGATGAGGCCCTTCCCAGTTCCCATTCGATGTAATTTTTATACCACCGTGACCACTGTCCTTTTCTCTACAGGTTGACCGGAGTAAAACACCAAAACGCAACTCGCACCGGAGGAGCTGCCGTACACGAGAGCCCTGCCGCCGATAAGCCTCAGTTTTTTATAATTTTTTGGCCCACCAAGGGCCCTAGGGGTGTTTTATCACAGGAACCAATGCAAGTTTGACCGAATTCGGCCGAAAATAGCTGGAAACGGCCAACCCGAGGTGGATCGCTGCCATTGGTGGCGGCATCGTCGTCGTAGCACGACGGAGCCGCCGTGCTGGAATTTCAAAATTGGCCAAAAGGGCCTTGGGTCTAATTTGGGGTTTTTTGGGGACATGTGCTGGTACCGGAAGTGTGTTTCAGTTTTCGAAAAAAAATTCAAGGAATCTAGGGACTGCCCGTAGGCGCAATGAGAACCCGATTTCAGATTCCGAAACAAATAAGGATCTCTCACCCTATTTCCTATTACGGCATTAAAGCTTAATAAATGATAAAACGGTATTTATGAATTAATAGATATGTATAATTAATTAAGGTTGCTAATGGAGTCCGAAATTGATGTATTTTTCGGTCAGTTGTTGTTTGATTTATTTTACAGTTTTAAATGCAGTATGGTGCCTGATGTGTTTATTCTATGGTTTCGTATGCATGAATCACGGTTTCATTTATAATAGTTTGAATTATTGTGAATCCGATGTTGTGTTGCCTTGTTTGGTGGCATTACTAGTTTACGTGTTTATGTTTGATTGGATAATTGAGATTAAAAAAAGAATGGAAAAAGGTATGCAAATTGATAAATGAATAATGTCGACAGGCTGACTAGATATCCTGGGAGATGGTGGACGGATCGAGTCCATAGGGAACCCTACCGGGAACGTGGTCTCTCATATCGGACGGGGTATGGAGACTTTATGTGTTTTGGCGCCCATACCGGACGGGGTATGGGGACGACCCGTTTCACCCTCATACCGGACGGGGTATTGAGGTTTATGGTTTTGGCACCCATACCGGACGGGGTATTGAGATGGCTCTGGAATTAAGTTATTAATGTGAATGGTTCACGTGTAGCAGGGACCCCCTATGGATCCCCATGGATACTAGTAGGCTGATAAATGAAGAAATTTGTTACCTGATGATTGAAATACAAAAGCATGATATGTGTTATGTTACAGAGTGTGCATGATCTTATGATGTTTATGATGTTATTGTTGCTCATAAGTTGTTTTCATGAATCTCACCGAGGTAAATAGATAGTAAAGGTTTTTATTATTGATAAATGAGTTTGTTATAAATTATGCTCTATTGGTCGTTTTTGTTTTCTACCAACCTTTACTTCTGTGACAGTGAGATAGTGTGATGTCTTTACTGGGCTAGTGTAGCTCATTCCTTACTTAACCATTTCAGATCAGGAGGACTTAGTTCCCGAGCCCGTTCTGCAGGAAGACAGCGAGTAGAAGCCAAAGAATTTATTAGTTTTCCTTATAGCATTCATTCATAGTATTTCCTTTAAGTTAGTTTATTCTTTCATATGTTTAATTCATTTTGGTTATTTTGTAAGGGATGTTAATCATAATCTATTTTATTTCATTTCCGTACTTAGAATAAATATATACATTTTTTTTTAATTTCCGGGACCGTTACAGTTGGTATAAGAGCCGCGTTCCTCAGACCCGTCCCTTACACAATAATACATAGAGGAATACCAAACTGATAATTATTACTCAACCCTTCCTTGTGAAATGCAGGTGCAGAGAGATGAGGAGAGGGAGACCCCCACTAAACCTAACAGCTCAGGATGATTCGCTTCGGGAGGATGTTGACAGAATATTTGAGATGCTCGAAAGGATCATTGCTGCTCAACAAGGTCGAGAGGAGAGAAGGGAATTATCCGACCCTCCCCCACTACCACAGTTTGAGCCACCGCTGCAGCGAGCGGATCCCGAGCCACCTTGGTAAGAGCCTGCTCCTCCAAAGTACCACCCAGCACCACCGCCGCAGTATAATCCGGTGTCTCAACCACAGTATTGTCCGGCACCACCATAGTATGATCCGGTGCCCCCACTATATCAGCAGGTGCCACCACAGGGCCCCCCAGTCTATCCTCAGCCCGGCCTAGTCCCTCTTCCACGGGATCTAGCTCCTTCCCTGATTGACCCGGGCTACGTAGAGAGGTACGAGACTAAATCCTTCCACTTTTGTAGGGGAGTCATCTTTCGAAGATGCCCAGTACTGGTTGGCAGAGACAGAGAAGGCTTTCAAGACCTTAGGAGTGGTTCCTGAGCAGAGGGTTACTCTTGCTTCCTACATGCTGGTTGGGGAAGCAGATCGTTGGTGGGAGCTCAAGCAGACCACCCTGCCCACGCCTGTCACTTAGGAGCAGTTTCTAGCAGCCTTTCATGCTGAGTACCTCCCCGAGCACATCCGATATTTAAAGGAGAGGGAGTTTGTTCAGCTGGTCCAGGGAAACATGACAGTGTCGGAGTATGCTCATAAGTTCCTAGAGCTGAGCCGATACTCCCCTGAGACATTGATGGATGAAGGCAAAAAGGCCAGGAGGTTCTAGTGGGGCCTCCGCCCAGAGATCAAGCGGCACTTGTTGGTACTAGAGCTCAAGACATATTCAGCTGTTCTGGCAAAGGCGCAGATCGTGGAGAGGAGTTTCAACACCCTTTTCCAGTCATCAGGGAGTCACAGACCCTCAGTTCTACCCTGCAGACCAGTACCTACTGCGCTTGTCTAACAAAATAAGAGGCCCAGACCGGCGATCCAGGCTCCCCCTCAAGCTCTAGGGGCAGCACGTGGCAAGATCTGTCAGCACTGCGACAGGGATCACGGGGACCGACCATGCTATCGGCTCAACAATACCTGTCGCATATGTGGTAGTGCCCAGTACTATACGAGAGAGTGCCCGAGGAACCAGAACCAATGAAGACCTCTTTTTCAGGGCAAGGTTTACAACCTCACCCAGCAGGATGCCGACGCTGACCCGGACGTGGTACAGGGTATGTACATTATCTGTGACCATATTGCTCATGTTTTATTTGACACTGGTGCATCGCCTTCATTTGTTTCACATGTTTTTGCATCCAAACTTAATGTATCACCTGATAAACTTGATTCAATGTTGTTTGTGTCTACTGCTGGGGGTGAAACACTATTAGGGGAAGTTGTCTACAGGGCTTGTGCTGTGGAGATAGCAAATAGGAAACTGAGTGTAGACCTAATAGGGTAAACACGAGAAATTTTGATGCAATTTTAGGGATGGATTGGCTAGCGGCGTATCATGCCACTATAGATTGCTTTAACAAGAAAATTGTATTCAATCCTCCTAATGATGAGCCATTTACAAATTAATAAAATCATTTGATACTTATTCCTTGATGGCAAGTTTTCTTAATTTTCAAGTACTTTAACCTTGCTATTTTCTCTAACTAGGCAAGTCCAAGAAGGAAATTTCTATCCAAGAGATTCCAGTAGTCCGAGACTTTTCAGATGTGTTTCCGGACGAACTGCCCGAACCTCCAGTGGACAGGGAATTTGAGTTCACTATAGACCTACAACCAGGCACCCAGCCCATTTCGGTTGCTCCTTACCGCATGAGCCGCGTTGAGATGGAAGAGTTGAGGAAACATATTACTGAATTACAAGACAGTGGGTTTATTAGACACAGTATGTCTCCTTGGGGTGCCAGAGTCACGTTTGCCAGAAAAGAAGATGGAACATTGAGACTGTGTATTGATTACAGAGGATTGAACAAGGTCACAATCAAGAACAAATATCCCCTCCCCAGAATTGACGACCTCTTCGATCAGCTGCAGGGTGCGTAGGTCTTCTCCAAAATAGACCTGTGATCAGGTTACCATTAGGTGAAAATAAGAACAAAAGATATCTCCAAAATGGCCTTTCGAACCAGGTACAGACACTATGAGTTCCTGGTCATGCCATTTGGGCTAACCAACGCCCCGGCCATCTTTATGGACTTGATGAACAGGGTCTTCAAAGAATTCTTAGATCAATTTGTTATTGTGTTCATCGATGACATCTTGGTATACTCAAAAAGCAGAGAAGAGCATGCTTACCATCTAGCCCAAATTTTGGAGGTCCTCAGAAAGAAGAAATGCAAAGTTGAGTAAGTGTGGATTCTGGCTTGAGCAGACCGCTTTCCTAGGACACATCATATCGAATGAAGGAGTATCAGTGAATCTTGAAAAGGTTGAAGCAATACTTGGCTGAAAAAAGTTGACATCAATTAAGGAGATCCGTAGCTTTCTGGGAATAACAGGTTATTATCGCAGGTTCGTCAAAGGATTCTCTAATCTAGTGGCTCCCTTAACCCTGCTCACGAAGAAGAATGCCAAGTTTGAGTGGAATGAGGACTGTGAGAGAAGTTTTTCAGAATTAAAGGAGTAGCTGACTACTGCACCCATACTAGCTTTACCGAGTGGATCGGGGGGATATACAGTTTATAGTGATGCCTCCTATCTAGGCCTAGGTTGTGTCATTATGCAGCATGGGAAGGTCATAGCCTATGGGTCCAGACAGTTAAAGAATTATGAGAAGAATTACCCCATCCATGACTTGGAACTTGCCGCAATCATACACGCCTTGAAAATCTGGCGCCATTATTTATACGGAGAGACCTTCTAGATCTATACCGATCATAAGAGTCTGAAGCACATATTCACTCAAAAAGATCTCAACATGCGTCAGAGAAGGTGGATGGAACTCCTTAAAGACTATGATTGTGATATCTTGTATCATCTGGGTAAGGGCAACGTGGTGGCAGATGCCCTCAGCAGGAAAAGTGCAGGTATCTTAGCCCACTTAATGGTTTCAGAACGCAGGCAAATTGGAGCCACACAACAGGTTCAACTTCAGGACCTGAAGAGAGTCACATATTTGGGCCATCTAATCGTCCAGCCCGAGTTAATACAGAGAATAAGGGAAGCCCAGTCAGTCGACCCCACCCCAGTAGCTCGTAAGAATGATGCAGAACAGAGAGCAAGCTCAGAATTTCGAGTCTCTGCTGGTGGGTTACTCCGGTTCCAGGACAGAGTGTGTGTTCCAGACGACAGTGAGTTAAAGAGAGACATCATGACAGAGTCTCATTGCTGCAAATTTGCCATGCATCCCGGAAGTACCAAAATGTACCAAAGCATGCGACCAAGATTTTGATGGAATGGGATGAAGAGGGGCATAGCTGACTTTGTATCTAAATGCTTGGTATGTCAGCAGGTCAAGGTAGAGCATCAACGCGCAGGTGGGTTACTTCATCCCTTACCGATCCCGGAGTAGAAGTGAGAACATATCGCCATGGACTTCGTAACGGGATTATCCAAGGCACGTTCAGGACATGATGCCATCTGGGTAATTGTTGACCGGCTTACAAAGTCTTCCCACTTCCTGGCCATTAGGATGACCGATCCCTTGGACAAGTTGGCAAGAATGTATATCCAGAAAATAGTCAGATTGCATGGAGTTCCAGCGACAGTGGTATCTGACAAGGACTCCAGGTTCATTTCTCGATTTTGGAGTAGCTTTCAGTAGGCCATGGGAACAAAGCTGTCTCTCAGTACTGTCTTCCATCCTCATACGGATGGACAATCAGAAAGGAAAATCTGTACACTCGAGGATATGCTCCGAGCTTGTGTTCTTGACTCTGGGGGCCATTGGGACGACCATCTACCCTGATAGAATTTGCCTACAACAATAATTACCAAGCGAGCATTGACATGGCTCCGTATGAGGTGTTATATGGGTGCCCATGCAGATCACCGATTTGTTGGGAAGAAGTGGATGACAGAAAATTGTTCGGCCCGGAGTTGGTGGAGGAGACCACGTCTAAAATAGTTAAAATCAAAAAGAACATTCAGACGGCCCAGAGCAGACAGAAGAGTTATGCGGACACCCAGAGAAGAGATTTAACGTTTGAACAAGGCGACCGAGTGTTCCTTAAGGTCACTCCTTTCAAAGGAATTAGTAGGGTCGGCAGGAGGGAAAAACTGAACCCCCGATTTATTGGACCATATGAAGTCTTAAACAGGATTGGTACTGCTACCTACAGACTAGCACTGCCTCTAGAGCTCTCCAAGGTCCACAATGTGTTTCATATATCCATGCTACGTAAGTATAACCCGAACCCCTCTCATGTCTTGGCTCATGAACCGCTTCCACTCCAAAAGGACTTATCTTATGAGGAAGTACCAGTCGGTATCACGGACCAAAAGAGCAGAATACTCCACAACCGGAAAATATCATTTGTAAAGTTAGTGTGGCAGAACCATTCGCCAAGGGAGGCTTACTGGGAGCTAGAATCAGACTTTAGAGCCCAGTATCCTCATTTGTTCGACCAAGAGTAAGAGCCAAATTTGGAGGACCAAATTTCTTTAAGGGGGGAGAGTTGTAACACCCAAATATTTTTCTTTTATTTTTATTTTTATTTTATTTTATTTTAATTTAGAATTTGGTTAATTTTTTTTCATTTTAATAATTAATTTATAAGGTTTTAATTTAATTTAATTTAATAGAAATAAAAATAATAATAATAATAAAATGGGGTAAAATTTCTTTTGGGATTGAATTGAAATTGAATTTGGGAAAAATTAGTGAAAATTTGGATTCTAGAAGTATTTTTGAAAAGAAAATCGAAAACTATGGATCAAAATGCAATTTAAAAAAGTAGTGCTACGTCAACAGCCACGTCAGTAGCCCGGTTAGAAGCCCCGACCAACCAGGATACGCTGCGTGGTAGGGACACTGATGCGGGAAGCATCGCGGGACGGAGACACGTGGGCGATCCGCGTGCACACGATCGGACGGGCTAGATTCGTTCCCGCGCGCACGGACGGCCCAGATCAAAGACGCGCGTGGACGGCCCAGATCTCACGCGTGCGGACGGTCCAGATTTGATCACGCACTGACAGCCCAGATCGCATCGCGGTGGATGATCCAGATTTATTTTCAATTTAATCGCGATCGGACGGCCCAGATTAAATCATGATGGACGGCTCAGATTAAAAGAGGAGGGTTATAAATAATCGCATCCACACCCAACCCCAAACCCTAGCCGCTAGAACCCTCACCGGAGAAGATGACCTAGCCACTGGAGGAACCAGCCGCCGCTGCACCGGAGGATTTTCGGTCGCCAAACGAGGTAAAATTTCTCTTCTTGGCTCGTTTTCGATGTTGAACCTCCCTGTGGCCAAATTGGAGCCAAACCACTGGCCAATTAGTCGAAAAACACCGCCGAAGCCCAGCGGCGCCGCCACAGGTTTCCTCAGTTTTTACCTTCGATGAGGCCCTTACCACCGTGACCACCATCATTTTCTCTACAGGTTGACCGGAGTAAAACACCAAACCGCAACTTGTGCCGGAGGAGTCGTTACACCCGAGAGCTCCGCCGCCGGTAAGCCTCGATTTTCTGTAATTTGTTGGCTCACCAAGGGCCTAGGGATGTTTTATCACAGTAACCAATGCAGGTTTCGCCGAATTTCGCCAGAAATGGCCAACCCGAGGCGGATTGCCGTCGTGGGCGGCGACGCCGTCGCCGGAGCACGGCGGAGCCGCCGTGCCGGAATTTCAAAATTGGCCGAAAGGGCCCTGGGTCTGATTTGGAGTTTTTTTAGGGACATGTGCTGGTACCGGAAGTGTGTTTCAGTTTTCAAGAAAAAATTCAAGGAATCTAGGGACTGCCCGTAGGCACAGTGAGAACCCGATTTTAGACTCCGTAACAAGTAAGGATCTCTCACCCTATTTCCTATTACGGTATTAAAGCTTAATAAATGATAAAACAGTATTTATGAATTAATAGATATGTATAATTAATTAAGGTTGCTAATGGAGTCCGAAATTGATGTATTTTTCGGTCAGTTGTTATTTGATTTATTTTACAATTTTAAATGCAGTATGGTGTCTGATGTATTTATTTTATAGTTTCGTATGCATGAATCACAGTTTCATTTATAATAGTTTGAATTATTATGAACTCGATGCTGTATTGCCTTGTTTGGTGTCCATTACTAGTTTACGTGTTTATGTTTGATTGGATAATTGGGATTAAAAAAAGAATGGAAAAAGGTATGCGAATTAATAAATGGATAATGTCGACAGCTTGATTAGATATCCTGGGAGATGGTGGACGGAACAGGTCCATAGGGAACCCTACCGGGAACATGGTTTCTCATATTGGACGAGGTATGGAGACTTTATGTGTTTTGGCGCCCATACCGGACGGGGTATGGGGACGGCCCGTTTCACCCTCATACCGGACGGGGTATTGAGGTTTATGGTTTTGGCGCCCATACCGGACGGGGTATGGAGACGGCCCTGGAATTAAGTTATTAATGTGTATAGTTCACATGTAGTATGGACCCCCTATGGATCCTCATGGATACTAGTAGGCTGATAAAAGAGGAAATTTATTGCCTGATTATTGAAATACAAAAGCATGATATGTGCTATGTTACAGAGTGTGCATGATCTTATGATGTTTATGATGTTATTGTTGCTCATAAGTTGTTTTCATGAATCTCACCGAGGTAAGTGGATAGTAAATGTTTTTATTATTGATAAATAAGTTTGTTATAAATTATGCTCCATTGGTCGTTTTTGTTTTCTACAAACCTTTACTTCTGTGACAGTGAGATAGTGTGATGTCTTTACTGGACTAGTGTAGCTCATTCCTTACTTAACCATTTCATATCAGGAGGAGTTGGTTCCCGAGCTCGTTCTGCAGGAAGACGGCGAGTTGAAGCTAAAGAATTTATTAGTTTTCCTTCTAGCATTCATTCATAGTATTTCCTTTAAGTTAGTTAATTCTTTCATACGTTTAATTCGTTTTGGTTATTGTGTAAGGGATGTTAATCATAATCTATTTTATTTCGCTTCCGCACTTAGAATAAATATATACATTTCCTTTTAATTTCCGGGGCCGTTACAAATTAAAATTCATTCTTAATTTGTATTATATTAATATTTTATAAAACTTAAGTTTTTAAGAATATTTATTGGTCTCAAAATTATACAAGGTTAAGTTTCATTTTTGTTCTTAATTAATAATTTAATATTATATCACTAATAATTTATATTAGTAATTTGTTATTAGAAGGATTATAAATAACCAATGATATATAATGAATAGTCTAAAGAAAATTAAAAGAATGAAAAATTAAGATGAATTATGTTACAGAAAAAACAAAAGTAGTAAGATAGAAATAAATATATAAAAAAAAATAAACTTAAAAAAAAACCATTAAGCCGTCGAAACAACATTACACCTCCTGTAAATATCTCACAAGCCTCTAGTTCCTCTCGCAACAAAATGTGGTATCTCTTTTTTAGCAGGTTCAAAGGAAGCACATCCCTAACAACAAACCAATTTCTTGACACCTCCACCTCAGTTTTATCCCATTTCCAATGTGACTCCAGCTCATAAAAGTTGTTGAAGTTGTTGTTGGTGTACCTGGTGCCATTATTGGATCTTACATCTTAATCTTCTCTTTATACTAACTTTTAACTATTCTACTAAATCTCTTGAACACTTTAAACACTTCAATTTTAAATTAGCGACACTGGTGGCTGATTTTTACTTTGGGCTGAATGAAGGATCCTTGGCTTTGCTAAAGCCTTAGTAGGTGTTTTGGATGAGGTCAAGGCACCAAAATGAAATAGGGTGTGTAGGCCAAGTATTTGACGTTGTTGTTTCTTCACGAGCTCTTAGTGTAACTCTAAATTTGACCTTAAAATTATAAATGAATAATATTTATGGGTTTAGATATAAATTGCAGATAACCTAAAAAAATGTATAATTTGTTAGGATTTTTTTCTCTTGATGAACATGATGATATATATTAGATAATTTTCTGAATCTAAATACATAAGAGAAGAAGAATACGTGTGACACAGAAGAAGTCCGTGGGACAATTTCTTAGCCTCTTAGGTACAATGGTGTGAATAAATGATAGGTTAACATGTTAAGAGATTGTATCATAAAATTGTTGGACAAAGCACAAAACTTGATATGAATTTCCTCAAATATAAATCTGCTGCAGGCTCTACAGGTAAAATGGTATAGAATTCAAGGCTGAGTTATTTTAGTCGATACTTTAAGTTAGAGTTATAACAGATTAAGAATTTTGTTGAATTCTTTTACAAATTTAAAGTTTTCTTCGAGTTAGTTCAAATTTTATAATAAAGTTATTTTATGAATGAGATAAATTTAAAAAATATCACAAGTTAACAGTACGAAAATTCTAGCTTATATATATGTTTTGCAATTCAAATGAAGTATATTATTGAAACAAATAATTTGATTAACGAATCCATTTCATCAATTTGAGAAGAAAAACAAATTGATAGTAAAAAAGAAGATGAGCGCCTCCACTTCATACATCAATCCCATGAACATAACCACCTTATTGTCTATGGATAATTGAATTAATAATATATCTTTTTACATATTGAATGATTTAATGTAAGTAAAAATAAAAGAACTGCATTAAATTATTTATAAGATATTGGTGTATTTAAATAATATATTAGTTAGTAATTTGGCTAGAATTACTTCGCATTTTGGATAGAACTAACTAATTAGAGTAAGTAAATAACAATTTAATTTTACCCTAAATGTTAAAAATTCAGATAATTTAATTCATATCCCTCTTAAATTGCGAAAATAAAAAAATTGGGTTAACAAAAATAAATTAAAATTTTCATTTAAAACATAATTTCCATTTTTTCATATTTAATTTGTTCTAGCATTCTCACATCCCTCTTAAATTGCCAAAAAGATTTGGGTTAATAACAATAATTTTTAATTAATTAAAATTTTCATTTAAAACATAATTTAGATTTTTATATATTTAATTTATTCTACCATTGATTCTTTTTTCAGCTTAAGAGGAATATATAGATATATATATATATGTATGTATAAGTTAGTAAATGGAAGACAAGTATGGCCCTGGGTCTGGGTCTGGGCCTGCGTCTGGGTCTGGGTCTAGGCTTGGATCATAGTTTGGGCCTTTGTCTCGGTCTGCACATGGTCCTGGGCCTGGGTCTTGGCATGGACATGGGGAAATGCTTAATGTAATATATTTATTCTCTGTAAATGGCGCGAGGGTGCAGCAGCTAAGACCCGACCCGAGATTGCAACACAATCAACGGTAAGTTGAGGGCATAATAGGAAATTCACTTCAAAATTTAAACTCTGTTTTCCTGATCCGACGAGGAGGAGAAGATGAGTCTCTGTTTCTAAGAAAGAAGAAGGATAAGAAGCGGAAATCCAAACAAGACATTCACTGTTTGTTTCCATTCTTGTTTTCAAGATTAAGAAGAAGAGACTCTCTGGGTTTCCTTCCATTTTTTTCATTCTTCTGCAAATCGCTTCTGTGGTAAGAAAAAGAGAGATTCAACCTCTGTGTTTTCTTTTAGGCCTTCTCTGTTCCAAATCGAGAGAAGGGATTTACAGTTTGTCTCCCTTCTTGTTTCGAAATAGAAGAAATTCTCTGGGTTTCCTTCTATTGTTTTCATTCTTCTGCAAATCGCTTCTCTTTCCTTGCTTCTGTGATAAGAAGAAGAGAGATTCAGTCTCTGTTTTCTTTCAGCGTTTCTCTCTTCCAAACAAACCGTTGAAACCTTTCCTTCTTCAGATTCTCTATCGCCTGCGAGAAAGATTTCAAGATGGATGAAACGTTGGAGATTCTTGCAGCTGCCAAGAAAGCCGCTGATTCTGCAAACATAAAGGGTATACTTCGCGGTTCATCTGACATTTCCAGATGTGTTGATTGTTTGAAGAAGCTTGAAACCTGTCCCTTCAACGCTGAAATCATCAACACCCACAACATCTACAAGAAGCTTCAAAATCTCTGCAAGCACAAGAGCAGAAAGATCTGCTCTGCAGCTTCCCAGCTTATCGATGTGTGGAAGAAGAGAGAGATCGAACTCTCAAAACGTTCGACGCGGCCCGGTGTCATTCGCATCAAGTTGCGCCCTGCACCTCCTGCTCAGCCTAGTTCTGACAATGTTTCAAACTCGCCCCCTCTTCAACCCTCATCTCTGAAGATGGAAGAGTCAACCAAAGCTTCGAACAAAGGGCTCATCATTCGCCTCAAGATGCCATTGCAAACTCCTGTTCAACCTTCATCTCAGAAAGTGGAAGATGCACCAAGAAAAAAAGTCAGGGCCATGCTTGAGGAAGCCTTCTCAAAGGTAGCATCAGAATCCAGGGGAAAGATTGGAAAGAATATGTGTTTGAGGGATCCTGTTGAGGTTGCTGCAACGGTTGAGTCTGAGATGTTTGCTCAGATGGGTACTTGCCTTGGAAATCAAAAGACGAAGTACAGGTCCATTCTGTTCAACCTGAGGGATGCAAAAAATCCAGACTTGAGGAGAAAGGTTCTTTGTGGAGATATCAAACCTGCTGAGCTGATCAAGATGAAAAGTGAGGAGATGGCAAGCAATCAACTTAAGCTTGAGATGAGTGAGATAAGAAACAGGGCTGCACTTAGGGAAGAGTCTTTGATATGTCAATTAGCTGAATGTAATGCTGTATATTGATTTGTTTAGACCATTGGAAAGGAAGTAATATCCTGTATTGCTTCGTTTGAAAGAAATTTGATGTAATAGGTGAGTGCTACTGTTAGAGTCCTGTTGAAATTTGATGTAAGTGAATATGGCTCTTTGAGCCTCTATGAAAAATTCAATGCAATGAGATGAACATTTTGCTGATTCGAAATTTTTCATTTTGTGCTTCTCTGCTTCTGTTTTCCTTTATGGATTGTTCTTCTAGGCATCTAATGTACATAGCAACAATTTTTTGAATGAGGAATTTTGCTAGGGGTTGAATTGAGGGAATCCCCATGGATGGAGTCTTGATTGGTGGTGACTCTGCAGAGGAATTTTATAGTTGTTAGTTGTTTATTGTCTTCGATGGAGTCTTGAGAGTAATTATGTAATATTGTTAAAGATGAGAAAGCAAGATATAGTTCTTCAAGAAATTATGAAAGCATTTGGCAGAAATATTTAAGGCATGTTTGATGATATTCATGATTTGCAGCTCCACCAGCAAGAATCAATGTTGGTCCCTTAAATTTATATACAGTCATCACTCACATTTTTACCTTCTTCATGACAATGAAAAATCCTTTTAAATGTTTCTTTCATTATTATTTTTAATGTGTACATGCCAGTTTTCTCTTTGTGCTTAAGGAGGCCACCTTGCCTTTGTAGGTGTTTTGGATGATCCTCTGGCCCCAAAATAAAAGAGAGTGTGTAGGCCAAGTATTTGATTATACATATATATATATATTTTTGCTGATTATCTTTTGGATTCAAATGGTTATGGAGGTGTTTTCTCTTGCAAAATTTAGTTTTGAGTTCCTTCTTATTTTTAAAAGAGAAAATATAATACCGATCTTCTGAGTTTCAATAACTTTTGTTTCGTGTCTTATTTCTTGTAGGTTGCACATGAAGTGTTGAATTCTGCAAATCTTTTTTAAGTATTTATTATGATGATATTTATTTTACATGAATATGATTGAATTTCTGAATACAAGTCTGCTGCAGCCTTCAATCATAGAATGGTCTAGAACTCGAGGCTTATTTAGTGGATACTGTAGGTTATGTTTATAACAAATTCGGGAATTTTTTTAAGCTCTCTTACAAATTTTATGCTTAGTTGTTTGTTAAACTCTCTTAACAAAGTGCTTTTATAGGGATCCAGAGCATTATCTAAGAGTTGTGAGGGTTTAGTTAAAAAATTCACTACACTTTTTGCAGCCACATACTCTGCCTTAAGCTTTAGATTGAGCCACTATACTTGTTTCTTCGAGTTCTAGCTTATCATGCATGATCCAAGGTGAAAAATATGCTCGTAACTGCTGTGATGGAAAAAGATAAAAGCAAAAAAAAATCAGAGCAGGAAAAGCAAACGTAGCAGAACCTGTAAACCTTTTCTTCTGATTCCAGTCTGTGTAAAACAAGCAAAAAGAGCCTCTATATATAGGCTTACATGAAACAAACAGAGCTAAAAAAATCGTCATCAAATCCCACAACTAATCCCACTACTCTGTTACCTATTTGCAACTGTAAAAGAAACTTGTTTAAATTTAGGAAACTAACAGATAAGAAAAGACTCATTCAAACTTTAAATTATATTTCAACACTCCCCCTTGATTTAAAGTTACTAACTCCCATAATTTTTCTGAAATTCTCATGCTTTTCCAATGGAAGCGCCTTTGTCAGTATATCAGCAACTTGTTCCTTTGTATTATAAGATTTTAACATGATTTCTTCACTTGTAACAAGCCTCCGAATGAAGTGATAATGAACGTCAATATGTTTTGTTCTGCTGTGATAAGCTTGATTCTTCGTCATTGCAATAGCTGACATGCTATCACAAAAGATCTCTGTTGCTCCAGCTTGCTTCTGATCAAAATCAGCAAGAAGTCTCCTTAGCCAAACTGCTTGACTGGCTGATATTGTTGCTGCAATATATTCAGCCTCTGATGATGATAATGCTACCACCTCCTACTTCTTTAAACTCCATGAAATTGCTCCTGATCCAAGATTGAACAGAAATCCAGACGTACTTTTTCTATCATTGATACAACCTGCATGATCACTATCAGTGAAACATGTTAGTTTAAAAGTTGATACCTTGGAGTACCAAATTCCCAACTCTGCAGTTCTTGCTATATATCTTAAAATTCTCTTTGCAACTCCAAGATGCAGCTTTCTTGGATTATGCATAAATCTGGACACAACTCCAACAGAGAAAGCAATATCCGGTTTGTTATGAGACAAATAATTCAAGCCTCCAACAATACTCCTGAAATATGTTGCATTCACACTTCCAGCACCATCATCTTGACTTAATTTTTCATTTATATTTATGGGCGTGACTTCCTTTTTGCAGTTTAGCATATTGAACTTCTTCAAAAGATCCATTGCATATTTTCTTTGTGAAATAAAGATTCCATCCACAACTTGCATTACTTCAATACCAAGAAAATTATGTAACAAGTCTAAGTCTGTCATTTCAAATTTTTTCATCATGGAGACCTTAAACTCAGCAATTATAAACTCACTAGAACCCATAAAAATCATGTCATCAACATAGAGATATACTACCAGAAATTTATCTTTACCATACTACCAGAAATTCATCTTTACCATTTTTCTTTAAATAAAGCGTACGCTCATTTTCACTTCTTTCAAATCCATTCTCCTGAAAATAAGAATCAATTTTGAAATACCATGTCTGTGGTGCTTGCTTTAAGCTATAAAGCGCCTTTTTTAACTTGTACACTTTATCTTCATTACCATTTGCTATCAAACCTTCAGCCTGTGAGACGTACACTTCTCCCAATCACCATTTAAAAAAGCAGATTTAACATCAAATTGGTATACTGCCTAATTTAATTGAGCAGCTAAGGCTAGAAAAATTCTCACCGTTTCAAAGCGTGCAACAGGAGAAAAGGTTTCATAAAAGTCAATATCTTGTTGTTGAGAATAGCCTTTTACAACCAGCCTCGAATTGTGTTTTTGGATGCTCCCATCTGCATGATACTTAGTTCTGAACACCCATTTGAGCTCAATAGCATTCTTTCCTTTCGGTAAGTCAAGCATTTTACAGCTGACAGCTCATTTTCCATAGCTTTATACCATTCCTTGCTTTTTACAGTTTCTTCAAAGTGAATAGGATCTAAGACGAGCAGAGCAAAAGTACAAGAATTATAAATTTCTTGCAAGGATCTATATTTCCTTGGAGGAGTTTCACTTGATGAACTTGAAGATGATGATTCATTGCTTGTAGGAACAAATGAATTGCAACTTCCAGGAGTGCCGGAGCTGGAAATTGTTGGTGTTGAATTCAGTGACGATGCAACACTATCTTTTAACACTTGAACATGCTGCTCTTTGTTTTCTTCATTCCAAATCCATTTTGCATCTTCATTAAAAACTACATCTCTGCTAATTGTGATCTTGCCACTTGTGGGGTTATAGAGCTTAAATGCTTTGGATTGTGAGCAGTAACCAACAAAAATGTACTTTTCAGATTTTTCATCAAATTTTCTAGAATGGGTTTTAACCAAAAACTTTTAAGTGGCTTATCGTTGGTTTTCTACCTGTCCAAGCCTCAACAGGTATTTGATTACGAATAGTTTTTGTAGGAGACAAATTGAGAATATACACCGCTGTTGCAACAGCTTCTACCCAAAAATAAATAGGAAGACCTCTTGCTTGCATCATACTTCTGGCCATCTCCACTACTGATTTGTTCTTTCTTTTAGCTATACCGTTTTGTTGTGGTGTGTATGGTGCTGCAAGCTCCCTGCGAATTCCATTTTCCTCACAAAAAGTATTAAAATCAGTTGAAACAAATTCACCTCCTCTATCTGTTCGCAATGTTTTTATTAAAAGATCTTTGTTTTTTTCTACAAGTGCTTTAAACTTCTTAAATCTGTCAAAAGCTTCAGACTTGCTTTCTAAAAAATAAACCCAACTCATGTGGCTATAATCGTCTGTAAACAGCAGAAAATATCGACTACCACCAAGAGATTTTGTATTCATAGGCCCACACAAGTCTGCACGCACTAACTCAAGGCAATTAGAGGCTCTCCAGGCCTTTCCTATGGGAAAAGACTTTTTACTTTGTTTTCCATAAACACAACCTTCACAAAAACCAAGATTCTCAAGTTTTGGCAAACCAAAAACCATTTCCTTTTGACTCAACAATTTTAACCCATTAATATTTAAGTTCCCATACCGTAAATGGCACAATCGAGTCTCACTATCACCACTAGCAACCATAGCACAATTCTCGATCATTGAAACTTCTAGCGGAAATATTTTATTTTTAGCCATCAGAACTTTAGCGGTGATTTGCTCAGATTTCTTATCTCTAATAGTGCAACAATTAGTGTCAAACAGAATTGAGTATCCACTAATCATTAATTGCTCAATGTTAAGCAGATTATGAGATAAATCAGGAACAAGCATCACATCTTGTAAAATCTTAGCATTCCCTTGACTAGTTTTAATGCTTATGATACATTTGCCTTCAACTCGAATCTTCTTGCTGTCTCCTAGCGTCACATCTATTTTATCGGACTCATCAGGTTCCTTAAATAATGATTTTGTTCCACACATATGGTTAAAACAACCGCTGTCCAAAAACCAAACATTGTTAGACTGCTCTCTCTCACAAAAAAGAGCCATGAACAACTTACTTTCTTCATCTGGTTCCTCTGCAAAACTTGCTTGGTTGTTCTCATCTTTTTGTTTTTTCCAACAATAAGCCTCTCTATGACCTGGTTTGTTACCGTAGTAACATTTAAAGATCTTCCTTTGCCTCTCTTCATTAGATACTCTTCTGCCTGCACCTTTTCCTCGGCCTCTTTCATGAAAGCCACCTCTGCCACTGCCACTGCCACATCCAGCAGCATTTTCATGCATCTCCACCTTCACCTGAAAGGCTTTTTCTTCATTCTTTTCATATGACCTGAGCAATCTGTCTTCATGAGCCTGTAAGGAACTCATTAGCTCATCAAATGAATAATTTGATGAATCATGGGCTTCCTCAATAGCAGCAACAATATGTTCAAATTTAGGAGTAAGACTCCTTAATACTTTAGCAACAACCGTTTCTTCAGAAATCACTTCACCATACGACTTTATTTGATTAACTAGAGAAGAAACTCTAGACAAATAAACTTGAACAGATTCATCATTTTTCATAGACACAGTTTCAAATTCACGACGGTATGTTTGCAAATTTACCGTGATTACCTTCGAGGAGCCTTGGAACTCCTTCTTCAAAATTTACCAGGCCTCCAAAGATGTTGCTGCTGTTGCAATTCTTGAGAAAATTGTTTCATGGACAGCTTGTTGAATTAGGAATAAAGCTTTGGCATCCTTCTTTTTGGTTTCTTCCAATCTTTCTTCTGCCTCTTCATCTGGGTCTTCTAAATCCATGAAACCATATTCGACCAAATTCCAAAGATCCTGAGACTTTAAAAGAGTCTTCATCTTAATACTCCAAAACTCATCCTTTTCACCTGTGAAAATCGGTATGAGCGGCTGTGAGGATGATGAAAAAACGTTTGCTGCCATTCTCTGCACTTTCTCTCGTGTTTCCCTACACTCCCCAAAACCTTTTACTCAACTGCCCAAAGGACCAGAGCCTGGCTCTGATACCAGATTTGATGGAAAACGATAAAAGCAAAAAAAAACCAGAGCAGGAAAAGCAAACATAGCAGAACCTGTAAACATTTTCTTCTGATTCCAGTCTGTGTAAAACAAGCAAGAAGAGCCTCTATATGTAAGCTTACATAAAACAAACAGAGATAAAAAAACCGTCATCAAATCCCACAACTAATCCCACTACTCTGCTACCTATTTGCAATTGTAAAAGAAACTTACTTAAATCTAGGAAACTAACAGATAAGATAAAAACTTATTCAAACTTGAATTACATTTCAACATGCTGTTCATGTCATCCACGGAACTTACCTAATCACTATTAGTGAAGCCTATCAATTTAACTTCAGGATTTCTTTCACAATAAAGTTTATAGTCAAGGGATCCTCTTATATACCTCAACAACCTCTTCCCAGCCTTGAAATACAGTTCACCCAGAGATTGCATGAATCTTGAGAGTAAACTGGCCGCTTACGTGATGTATGGCCTAGTGGATATCAAGTACAATAACCAACCATTAGGCCGTCGAAACAATATCGCACCTCTTGTAAATATCTTGCAAGCTTCTACTTCCTCTCACAGCAAAATCTCAATCAAAATCATCATCAGAATCTGGTATCTCTTCTTCAGCAGGTTCAAAGGAAGTTTCTTCATCATCCCTGACAACAAACTGATTTCCTGGGACCTCTACCTCAGTTTTATCCCATTTCCAGTGTGATTTGTCAACCACTTGGACATTTCTTTCAACAACCACATTTTGGGATTCAAGATAAAAAATTCTACATCCCTTGGCAATGTTGCTGATACCTAACATGATGTGGATTCTTGCATTCTTAGCTTATCTCCCTTGGTCTCTAGAATATGGACATAGCAAATGCTTCCAAGCATTTTCGAGTACTCCACTGTTAGTTAGTTCCACACCAAGCCTCATATATGTCTCTTGTCTCTAAAGCATTAGTTGGCAACCTGTTTCGCAAATAAACAACCACATTTACAGCCTTCCACCAAAAACTTTTTGGCAATTTTTTTTCGAATATGAAATATATAGACATCTCTGTAATTATTTAACTTTTCTTTTACTTAAACCATTTTGTTGAGAAGAATAAGGAAATTTGAGCTGGTTTTGAATCTTAAACTGCTCATATAAATTGTTGAAGCTGTTGTTGGTGTACCTGGTGCCATTATCAAATCTTAGGATTTGATCTTCTCTTCAGACAGATTTTCAACCATCATTTTAACTCTCTTAGATACTTCAAACATTTCAATTTCAAGCTTTAAGAGGTATACCCAATAAAACCTTAAAAATTCAATAACAAAAATCACAAATATTTGTTTCCAAGCATTGGTGCTGCAATGATGACTATGTGTCTGTTTGTATTGCAAATGGGTGTACCAATTTAGTGTTTAATATCTCCTTTTATGTATACTTCCTATCGCATTTTTCAGTTATGCAGATAACAGTAACCCAAACAAGTATTTGTAATATTATTAAAACTATACCTTTTATGAGTAGGGTATCGAAAGAAAATTTAAAGCTCTATGCCACTATTTCTTTATTTTGACATTGTTGATCCACTAGTTATGTACTTATGCCATTGCTTTGTAAGACTAGCCTGGTTAATTGTTTTTGTTGTAACTTAATCGGTGATATTTTTTAATTTCTTCACGCAAGCAAATGTAAACAAGGTATCAGATTAAATTATAATAGATTAAGATATTATTATAAGTCAATAGAACTAAGAGAATTGTTTAAGATAAAAAACTTTAGGAGATAGTTCTTGACGAATTATGAGGTCATATGGTTTTCGAACTGACTATCATGGTTTTTCTCTAAATACTCAAATTTTTTTTAAGACAAATTTTTGGGATGGTCTCGTGTACATAGTCGTGATGACTTAATTTGGATTGTCATATATTATATTTTTTCTTGATTAATTATATTAAGTTAGTTAAAAACATTTGGAAACTTTGAATCATACATCCACAAAAATCCGTAGGAGAAGAAGAATTTGTATAACACATTAAAAGGAATCATCTATATAGAAAAGAAATTTTTTTTAATAGAAATCATGTATTTCAATAATTAAGCAGCGCCAATACATTAATAATAATACAACTAATAGTATTACAATCTTTTATTAAGAACATACATATAACAAAACTCGACTCGAACCTACTACTGCATAAAGAAATGTAAAGTACAAACTATTTTACCAAAAGTTAGTTTAGAAGAAAAATTAAACAGAGAAATATCAATCGGAAGAGTATTTGATAATCTTATCCATACTCTCTTCGTAAGCAACAATCTGTAAGGTTCTATATACTTCTTCAATTTCGAGGTCAATGACTTGTTGGATATCTATGTCATATAAGATCATCTCTCCCTTGCCATTATCAAGAAACACCTTGTCATCCTTCCAAAAACCCAATGGATAGCAACACCAATACAACCCAGGAATGGGATCAATTTTATACAATTTTCTCCAAGACTCCTCTACACCAATTTGATGTAAAACCCACACGTCAAACCACCAACCGTGCTCCATCCTTTGGCTATACCATTGACTAACACAAACCGTTAAACATTCACCTAATTGGTAGAACCACATGAACGTAAAAAACCTATTAGTATTATAAGGCAGCCTTGTGTTCACAAAAACCTCCTTGCCCATATCAAATGTAGTGATTCTTCCTTCATTGTTGGCACAATTTACAGTAAACCAAGACAAGGTTTCGTTCACCCCCATGCTTAAATTTTTGAAAAAATCAACTACACCCGTTCCTTGAACATCGATTCTCTTCTAAGAATCTTCTTCTATGCTGTAAAGTTCTATACAACAAGCTCTTGTCGGAATTCTGATGAGTTTTATCACCTTGTAATCCTTACTCTGTGTAAGATATTCAAAGCCAGAAAGAATTACATCAACAACGATATTTCTTCTCTCGCGATTAAAATGCTGAAATTAGGGTTCTATAGGAGAAAATTATTCCCATAATGATCATATAAACATACAATCCTGTTACATGAACCCACCATGTTGACTGTCGTTGACCTACAATCAGGTGAGTTGATGGAAGGGAGGTATTGGGTTGTAGACATTTCATGAAGATTGCTATAAGAATAGAGAGAAAACATAGCAGACTCCTCCGTATCATTAGGGTTATGGTTCTTGTTTATATGACTGATGAGGAGTTGGGAGGTGATACTGTTGGTGTTCTTGTTGTTGGTGATGAGGAGAATGCTTTTTGTAACGCCCAAACATGGGTATTTTTGTAATTTTCTTATTAATTATTTTTATTAAATTTAAAAAGAAAAATAAAAAAAAGAGCGCCACGTCAGCAGCCACGTCAGCAGGCCCAGTCAGCAGTCCTGGCCAACCAGGACCTGCCACGTGGCAAGACCACGTCGACCCGGGAACGGACCACGTTGGCGATCCGCGTACGAGCGATCGGACGGCCTAGATCAAGCGTGCGCACGAACGGCCCAGATGCAATCGCGCGGACGACCCAGATTCAATAAAAAACGGACGGCCCAGATTAAATCAAAATGGACGGCTGAGATCAAAAGGCAAAAGGGTATAAATAGAACCCCCACACCTGACCACAAAAACCCTAGCCGCCTGCCCTCGCCGGAGAAGACGAACCAGATGCCGGAGAAGCCGGCCGCCGCCACCCGCCGCCGCACCGGGGAGATTTCCGACCGCCGATCGAGGTAAATTTCATACTCCCGACTCATTTTTCCACGCTGATTTTCCCTGTGGCCAAATCGGAGCCAAAATCCCGGCCAAACAGCCGGAAAATACGGCCGAAACCCAACGGCGCCGCCGCGCCCCTCCTCAGTTTTTGCCTCCGATGAGGCCCTTCCCGGCCTCCGTTTGATGCAATTTTTATATCACCATGATCACCATTCTTTTCTCTATAGGTTGATCGGAGCCGAATCACCAAAACACGAACCTCACCAGAGAGCCGCCGCACCCGAGAGCACCGCCGCCGGCAAGCTTCGGTTTTCCGTAATTTTTTGGCCCCCCGAGGGCCCTAGGGTTGTTTTATCGCAGGGACCGATGCAAGTGTGGCTGAATCGCCGCCGCAAGCGGCGGCGCTGTCGCCGGAGCACGGCGGAGCCGTGCTGCCGGAATTGCGATATTGGCCAAAAAGGGGCCCTGGGCCTAATTTGGGATTTTTTGGAACACATGCAGGTACCGGTAGTGCATTTCAGTTCCCCAGAAAAAATTCAGGAAAAATTAGAGACAGCCTGTAGGCGCACTGTGAAGCTGTGTTCGGACCCCGAAACGAGTAAGGACCCCTTACCCTATTTCCTATCACGGTATTAAAGTTCAATAATGATAAAACGGTATTTCTTGAATCAACGAATGTGTAAAATTGTTTAAGATCGCTAATGGAGCCCGAGTCTAGTGTGTTTGTCGGTTAACTGTTATTTGGCCTGTTTTACAGTTTTAAATGCAGTATGAGGTTTAATGTTTTCATTTCATAGTTTCGTGTGCATATTTTATTGTTTTATTGATTATGGGTTGAATGACCGAGAAACTGATGCTGTATGTTGTCTTGTTTGACATAAATTACTGTTTTGCTTGTTTGTATGTGAATTGATGATGCTGACTGAGGAAAAGGAGAATGAAAGATTATGTAGATTGATAATTATCTAATGTGGTTAGCCTGACTAGATATCCTGGGAGATGGTGGACGGACCGGGTCCGTAGGGAACCCTACCGGGATTGTGGTCTCTTATACCGGACGGGGTACGAGGACCTTATGTGTTTTGGCGCCCATACCGGACGGGGTATGGGGACGGCCATGGAATCTGATTACAAGTGTTAAGGGTTAACGGGTAGTGGGACCCCTATGGATCCCCATGGATACTAGTAGGCTGGTAAATGAGAATAAATATGTTGTGTAATGATTGAATTACAAAAGGCGTGATAAGTATTATGTTATACAGTTTATATGATTTCATGATGATGATAATGTTATTGCTTTCGTATATTGTTTTATGAATTTCACCGAGGTAAGTGGATGGTAAAGGTTTTATTATTAATAAAAGGATTTGTTGTAAATCATGCTCCATTGGTCTTCTTGTGTTTTCTACCCACCTTTACCTCCGTGACGGTGAGATATCGTGATGTCTTTACTGGGCTAGTGTAGCTCATTCCTTATTTAATCATTTTAGATCAGGAAGACATTGTTCCCGAGCCCGTTCCGCAGGAAGACGACGAAGGGGACGCCTAAAGACTCCATAGTCATATTCATAGCTTTTACTTTCGAATTTCTCTTTTAGTTAGTTTGATCTTTTATATTTTGAGCACGTTTTTGGTTTTAGTGTAAGGGATATTAATCGAAATTTTTGACTTCGCTTCCGCATTTGACATTTTTAATACACATATTTCATTTTAAATTTGAGGGGCCGTTACACTTTTGCCAATGGCCTCTGGATTGTGTATCAGAGTCGAACATGACTTGCAAACGCATTTGAATCTCATCAAACTCTTGGCTGGACATTTTAGCAGGAGAGAAACTATTATGTCTTATATCCAAGACTTATGAGCTAATGTCATCTTTGACTACTCACTGTATTAACATATGCATACGTATATATACATATATATAACAGGGGATATTACACGTACATATATAAAAAGTTTTCTATGTATATATCAACGGTTAGGTTATAGTGCATGAATATTCTATTTTTTAAAATTTCATTTACTGTAAAATCTTACACAGAAAAGATATCTTGATGTAAAGATAATATTTAAATGTCTCCTCAATCTCTAGTTTTGGCAAATATCTCAATGTATTTGGATTATTCAAAAATTCAAAAACTTGACCAATACAAATTAATTAGAGATAATTCTTAATTTGTATTATATTAATATTTTATAAAACTTAAGTTTTTAAAAATATTTATTGGTCTCAAAATTAGACAAGATTAATCTTTATATTTGTTCTTAATCAATAATTTAATATCATATCAGTAGTAATTTATATTCGTAATTTGATATTGGATAGATAATATATAATCATTTATATATAATTAATATTCTGAGTAAAATTAAACGAACTAAAAATCGAGATATCTTACATATATATATGGAAGGTTTTGTATGTATATATCAACGGTTAGGTTATATTATATGAATCATTCTTTTTTTAGAATTTCATTTACTGTAAAATCTAAAAGAAGAAAAATATCTCGAAATATTTAAATGTCTCCTCAATCTCTAGTTTTAGCAAATATCTTAATGTATTTAAATTATTTAAAAATTTAAAAACTTGACCAATACAAATTAATTAAAGTCAATTCTTAATTTGTATTATATTAATATTTTATAAAACTTAAATTTTTAAGAGTATTTATTGGTCTTAAAATTAGACAAGGTTATGCTTTATATTTATTCTTAATCAATAATTTAATATTATATCAGTAGCAATTTATATTCGTAATTTTGTATTGGATAGATAATATATAACCATTTATATATAATAAATATTCTGAGTCAAGTTAGACGAATTAAAAATTGAGATATCTTATATATATATATATAGAAGGTTTTGTATGTATAAAAAAATTAAATTTTAAAAATAAAGATATATAACCCCCGTAAGCCAAACCCTACAGTTGAGAGTATGTAAATATTACTTACTTCATAATCATCCAACAAAAAATATATATATATAATAAATATTTCAAACTATTATAAACAAAAGAAAGATAAGAAAAGATTTAAAATTAAAAAGGGTAATTATTAGATGTTAAGTGATGATACAAATGACTTGATAAATTTTAATAAATGATTATTAGATATTATGTGATGATGATACAAGTTGACATATTACTTAGAGTTTGCAGGCTCTAAAAACATAAATTTACGGTTCAGTTAAATATCATTTGTAACAATGATTAATATACATCTACTATTAGAGAAATATTATTTTTAATTTTACTTTTGAAAATTTTCAGGTCTTGTAAAATATGCAGAGTAAACTTCTTCGGTGCATATTGTCCAAGAAAAATTCGTTATATAACTGAATTAAATATCTTTTAAACTAAAATTTACACAAAAAATAACTTAAAATAACGAAAATCTCAAATTGTTTCATTTACAAAGTGCATTTAGTTGCAAATTACAATTTAATTTCGTTTATTTAATTAATTTTTTCTTATATATTTTCACTATATTATTGAAACAAATAATTTTATTTATAAATAAAATTTTTTGGAATCTTTTTCATCCGTACGAGAAAGCGAACAAATTGATAGTGAAAAAGAAGATGAGCACCTCCACTTCATACATCAATCCCATGAACCTATCCACTTTATTATCTATGTATAATTTAATTAATAATATATTTTTGATACATATTGAATGATTTAATGTAAACGAAAATGAAAAAATTGAATTAAATTATTTTTAATATATTGGTCTATTTAAATAATATAGTATTTACTAATTTGAATAGAATTATTACGAACACTAAACCTTATATTTGAGAGTCTGGTAAATAATATTTTCATTTTACCCTAAATATTGCCATCCCTCTTAAATTGCGAAAAAGATTTGGGTTAATAATAATAATTTTTAATTAATTAAATTTAATTTATTCTACAATTGATTCTTTTTTCAGCTTAAGAGGAATATATACATATATATATATATATATATATGTATAAGTTAATAAGTGGAAGGACAAGTATGGCCCTGGGTCTCGGTCTGTGTCTAGGCTTGGATGATAGTTTGGGCCTTGGTCTCCGTCTAGACATTGGCCTGGGCCTGGACGTATGGAAAATCTTAATGTGATATATTTATTCTCTGTCAATGGCGCGGAGGGCAACAGCTAGGAACCGACCCGAGATTCCAACACAAGTAAAGTAACGGTAAGTTGAGGGCATAATAAGAAATTCACTTTAAAATTTAAACTCTGTTTTCCTGATCCGACGAGGAGAAGATGAGTCTCTGTTTCTAAGAAAGAAGAAGGATAAGAAGCGGAAATCCAAACAAGACATTCACTGTTTGTTTCCATTCTTGTTTTCAAGAATAGGAAGAAGAGACTCTCTGGGTTCCCTTCCATTGTTTTCATTCTTCTGCAAATCGCTTCTGTGGTAAGAAAAAGAGAGATTCAACCTCTGTGTTTTCTTTTAGGCCTTCTCTGTTCCAAATCGATAGAAGGGATTTACAGTTTGTCTCCGTTCTTGTTTCGAAATAGAAGACATTCTCTGTCTTTCCTTCCATTTTTTTCATTCTTCTGCAAATCGCTTCCCTTTCTTTGCTTCTGTGATAAGAAGAAGAGAGATCTCAATCTCTGTTCTCTTTCAGCCTTTCTCTCTTCCAAACAAACCGTTGAAACCTTTCCTTCTTCAGATTCTCTATTGCCTGCGAGAAAGATTTCAAGATGGATGAAACATTGGAGATTCTTGCAGCTGCCAAGAAAACCGCTGATTCTGCAAACATAAAGGGTATTCTTCGTGGTAAATCTGACATTTCCAGATGTGTTGATTGTTTGAAGAAGCTTGAAACCTGTCCCTTCAATGCTGAAATCATCAACACCCACAACATCTACAAGACGCTTCAAAATCTCTGCAAGCACAAGAGCAGAAAGATCTGCTCTGCAGCTTCCCGGCTTATCAATGTGTGAAAGAAGAGAGAGATCAAGGTCTCAAAAAGGTTGACGCGGCCAGGTATCATTCGCATCAAGTTGCGCCCTGCACCTCCTGCTCAGCCTAGTTCTCACAATGTTTCAAACTCGCCCCCTCTTCAACCCTCATCTCTGAAGATGGAAGAGTCAACCAAAGCTTCGAACAAAGGGCTCATCATTCGTCTCAAGATGCCATTGCAAACTCCTGTTCAACCTTCATCTCAGAAAGTGGAAGATGCACCAAGAAAAAAAGTCAGGGCCATGCTTGAAGAAGCCTTCTCAAAGGTAGCATCAGAATCTAGGGGAAAGATTGGAAAGAATATGTGTTTGAGGGATCCTGTTGAGGTTGCTGCAATGTTGGAGTCTGAGATGTTTACTCAGATGGGTACTTGCCTTGGTAATCAAAAGATGAAGTACAGGTCCATTCTGTTCAACCTGAGGGATGCAAAAAATCCAGACTTGAGGAGAAAGGTTCTTTGTGGAGATATCAAACCTGCTGAGCTGATCAAGATGAAAAGTGAGCAGATGGCAAGCAATCAACTTAAGCTTGAGATGAGTGAGATAAGAAACAGGGCTGCACTTAGGGAAGAGTCTTTGATATGTCAACTTAGGTATCAAGAGAGAATATAATGCTCTATGCCTCTGTCTCTTGATTTCAACATTGTTGATCTATTAGTTACATACCTGTGCCAATTTCTAGGTATGACTAGCCAAATGAGGTAATTGTAGACTGTCTTTTAAGTTATATTCGGTTTTCAGATGAAAAAACGAATTGTCTCTCATTAATTTTTCTTAAGAATTAATTAGCAGGTTAAAATTGTTTTTGGGATTTTGGTTCTGTATCATATATTTTTTTATTTTGATATATGATTTTCTTGTTTACGTTATTCTGTAAGCTGATTGTGTTTATTCTTGTAGGTAATATGGGTCAGTTACAAATATTTCATGTTTTGTGCTGAGAAATCCGAAGAAAAATCAGAGAAGAAGAGAAGCAAAATTGAGGCAAAAAACCAGATTTTTCTGCTTTATTCATAACCGTAAAAGGTAGACATGATCTATTGTCCAAGACAGCCGCTATGATACTAAAAATAGAAAAAATATTTTTGACTCTCTTAAGCAAAACAAGGTTATACACTAACACAAGTTTTGTACAACTTAAAAACAAATTGTCAACCCTCCAACACTAACTTTTGCTAACAATGCCAATCATCGTTCTTAAGGCCTCAAACCTGTGCGTGGGAAGTGGTTTGGTAAGGCAGCAGCCAGTTGCTCTTCAGACTAGCAATGCTGCAAATGAACTTCTTCCTCCTTCCCTCTTTTCTCCCATAATGATATTTAATCTTGATGTATTTGATCTTTTCATGAAACGCAAGATTCTTTCTGATAGACACAGCTGATTAGTTGTTATAAAACATGGTTGTAGGGTCATTTTGCTTCTGATCAAGCTCATTAAGAACCTTCCTAACCCAGATGGTCTAATTCACCGCACTTGCTGCAGTCACATACTCTGCCTTTAGTTTTTTGGTTAGAAATTTGAAGTAATAGTGCATACGGTTCTTTGAGCCTCTTTGAAAAATTCAATGAAAAGGCATGAAGATTTAGCTGATTTGAAACTTTTCATTTTTTGTTTCTCGGCTTCTATTTTCCTTTGTGGATTGTTCTTCTAGGCATCTGTCTACACAACAACAATTTCTGGAATGAGGAATTCTTTTAGGGGATGAATTGAGGGAATTATGATTATGTGTGTCTTCTGCAGCAGCAACAGTGATTTAACTGGTGTAGGTGCTGCGGTTATGACTATTGTGTGTTTGTGCTGCAAATGGGTGTACTAATTTGGTATTTAATATCTCCTTTATATATGCATAAAGTTTACTTCTTACTAGAATTTTCCATTATGCAGATAATAACGACCCAGGCAAGTGTTTGTGACATTATTGAAACTGTACCATTTATGAGCAAAATCTCAAGAGAGAATCCAAAACTCTATAACTAGTCGAACTACAATTTGTCATATGACCTATTCCACTATCTCTTGATTTCAACATTGCTGATCCACCAGTTACGTACTTGTGCTATTGCTTTGTTTGGAGTTTAGGAGAATAGACTAGGATATTATTATAAGTTAGAGAACTAATAAAATTGTTTAAGATGAAAGATTTTTATTTGTGCTTCTCTTCCTAAAATCTGATCCATGTGTTAAGCTGTGATCCCGCTTGTGAACTAGCTATCATGGTTTTCCTACAAATAGTTAAACTTTTTTTAATACATAAATTTTTGGGACGTTTTCGTGTACATAGTCGTGATGAGTTAATTTAGATTGTTAAAGATTAGATTTTTTCTTGGTTAATTAGATTAAGTTTGTTGAAAACATTGAAAAGCTTGAATCGTACATTCATAAAAATGAGAGAAATAACTCGCATTGCTTGACTGGTGACTAAATTCTGCTTTTGGCTGATTTGGAGGAAAATCTTGGGTTTGTTAAAGCCTTAGTAGATGTTTTTAATGAGCATATGGCACCAGAATGAATGAGGCTGCATAGGCCAAGCATTCAACATTTTGTTGTTAAAACATTCTGGATCAAAGATCAACCTCTGAGTTTTTTCTTTCTGGACCTCTTTAACAGAGTATTATATTTTCTCTCTTTATTATGTTCTGCTTGTTGAACACAGCTAAGGTTTTTGCTTGTCTGGGTGCCTGTGATAAAATGTATATGTGCCTGTAGGATTTAATGTGTATGTGCCTGTTTTTTCTGTTTGTGATTAATCTTGGATTTATTTTTTCTTACATGGTAGTTGAGATGCATGAAATATTTAGTCTTTTAGTGGTAAACTTATTAAATTTAATCTTATCGAATAAAAATCGTTTAAATTTGAAGTGATTTGCTCAATAAGATTTGAAATGATATGCAATAAGCTGTAGCTTATTTCCCACACTAGTCACGAAGTTATATATCAGCTAAACAGTTGCCAATTGGTTTGTTTAGTTTATTTAATTTCCAATCTTATGCTTTATATCTTCTATTTAATTCTTGCTTGTGTTTACATTTTATTACTTTTCAAGTTTGTAGCCAGTGAAAGTTGGCCTTCATTACAGATATATATATATTCAAATGACAATATCCTTAACTCAGTCTTCATTCCTGCTGAGAATATTTTCTTGACATAGCAAAACAAGTTTATCATACATAAACTTGGGTAAAACAAAATTTCTTTGGTCGACAGCCGAATTGTCAATCCTTCAACATTAGCTCCGTTAACAATTCCGATCATCTTTCTAAAGGCTTTGAACCTGTTCTTGGGAAGTGGCAGCTGCTTTTCGGACTTGCAATGCTGCAAACGAACTTCTTCCTTCTTCTCTACTTTCCTCACAAAGTAATATTTAATTTTGATGTATTTGGTCTTGCCATGAAATGCAGGATTCTTAGTAATAGACACAGATGACTAGTGGTTAGAAAACACGGCTGTAGAGTCATTTTGCTTTTGGTCAAGGTTCTTAAGAACCTTCCAAAGCCAGATGGTCTAATTCACTACACTTGTTGCAGCCACATACTCTGCCTTTGCTGTAGATAGTGCAACTATTCTTGTTTCTTTGAGTTCTAGCTTATCATACATGATTCAAGGTGAAAAACATGCTCGTAAGTGCAGTTCATGTCATCCACGGAACCTCCCTAATCACTATTAGTGAACCCCTTCGATTTAACTTCAGGTTCATAATAAATTTTATAGTAAAGGAATCCTCTTATATACCTCAACAACCTTCTCCCGGCCTTGAAATGTAGTTCACCTAGAGATTGCGTGAGTCTTGAGAGTAAACTAGCTGCATTAGTGATGTTTGGCCTAGTGGATGTCAAGTATAATAACCAACCATTAGGTCATTGAAACAACATTGCACCTTCTGTAAATATCTTGCAAGCCTCTAGTTCCTCTCACAACAAAATCTGGCATCCTTTCTTTAGCAGGTTCAAAGGAAGTTTCTTCATCATCCCTAACAACAAACCAATTTCTTGAGACCTCCACCTGAGTTTTATCCCATTTCCAGTGTGATTTCTCACCTACTTTGACATTTACCAAAAATCCCTTGTAATTTTGCTTTTATTTAAAATGATGCCAATTCTTGTCTTCTCTTCTAGCTTATCTCCCTGGTCTCTAGAATGTGGACGCAGTAGATGCTTCCGAGTATTTTCAAGTGCTCCACCGTTGGTTTAGTTCCATGGCAAGCCTCATAACATGATCTGTTTTGCAAAGAAACAACCACATTCACAGCCTCCCACCAAAAACCCTTTGGCAATATTTTGTTTTCCAAACATGAGTCACATAGCCATCTCCGTAATTATTTTACTTTTCTTTCACTCGTATAATTTTGTTATGGGAAATAAGAAAATTTGAGCTGATGTTGAATCCCGTACTGCTCATAAAAGTTGTTGAAGCTGTTGTTGGTATACCTAGTGTTATTATCGGATCTTATATCTTAATTTTCTCTTCATACTAACTTTCAGCTATCGTACTAAATCTCTTAAACAATTTAAACACCTCAATTTTAAGCTTTAAGAGGTATACAATAAAACCTTTGAAAAGTTATCAACAAAAATAGAAGTATTTATTCTCAAGTAAAGAGGAATTACTCGTAACAAAACACATATATGTATCGATCAGCTCTAATCACTTCGCTTCCCAATTTCACATACATTACAGACTCTGGGTAAGTCACTAAAAAAGGCATGTTTTTCACAAGAATTTTCTATTTAAACTCTTAAAAAATTGCACATTGCAGTGCTCAAATCTCTTGTACCATAAATTGGCATCATATATTATACCCACATTAGCATAAGCATGATTCTAATGTAAAGAAAAACTTATATTTTTCATTTCAAGCGAAAATAGTTCGTACCCACTAGGATATATTGTAGAGCATGTTTTGCTTTATGATAGGCCTTAGTATTTAGCTTTGGTGAAAATTAACAAAGTATTAAATTTTCTTGGTTAATTAGATTAAGCTTGTTCAAGATATTTGGAAAGTTCGGATCACAAGGCTACAAAGATTTAGAGAAATAACTAACATTGCTTGACTGGTGGCTGAATTCTGCTTTGGGCAAGTGTTTGTGACATTAATTAATAATATATTTTTTATTCATATTGAATGATTTAATGTAAGCAAAAATGAAAAAATTGAATTAAATTATTTGTAAATAATATTTTTATTTTGCCCTAAATATTGTCATCACTCTTAAATTGCCAAAAAGATTTGGGTTAATAATAATAATTTTTAATTAATTGAAATTTTCATTTAAAACATAATTTGTATTTTGTCATATTTAATTTATTCTAGCAGCACTGATTCTTTTTTCAGCTTAAGAGGAATATATACATATATATATATATATATATGTGTATGTATATAAGTTAGTAAGTGGAAGGACAAGTATGGCCCTGGGTCTGGGTCTGGGCCTGCGTCTGGGTCTGGGTCTGGGCTTGGATCATAGTTTAGGCCTTTGTCTCGGTCTGGACATGGTCCTGGGCCAGGGTCTTGGCATGGACATGGGGAAATGCTTAATGTAATATATTTATTCTCTGTAAATGGCGCGAGGGTGCAGCAGCTACGACCCGACCCGAGATTGCAACACAATCAACGGTAAGTTGAGGGCATAATAGGAAATTCACTTCAAAATTTAAACTCTGTTTTCCTGATCCGACAAGGAGAAGATGAGTCTCTGTTTCTAAGAAAGAAGAAGGATAAGAAGCGGAAATCCAAAGAAGACATTCACTGTTTGTTTCCATTCTTGTTTTCAAGATTAAGAAGAAGAGACTCTCTGGGTTTCCTTCCATTTTTTTCATTCTTCTGCAAATCGCTTCTGTGGTAAGAAAAAGAGAGATTCAACCTCTGTGTTTTCTTTTAGGCCTTCTCTGTTCCAAATCGAGAGAAGGGATTTACAGTTTGTCTTCCTTCTTGTTTCGAAATAGAAGAAATTCTCTGGGTTTCCTTATATTTTTTTCATTCTTCTGCAAATCGCTTCTCTTTCCTTGCTTCTGTGATAAGAAGAAGAGAGATCTCAATCTCTGTTTTCTTTCTGCGTTTCTCTCTTCCAAACAAACCGTTGAAACCTTTCCTTCTTCAGATTCTCTGTTGCCTGCGAGAAAGATTTCAAGATGGATGAAACATTGGAGATTCTTGCAGCTGCCAAGAAAGCCGCTGATTCTGCAAACATAAAGGGAATTCTTCGCGGTTCATCTGACATTTCCAGATGTGTTGATTGTTTGAAGAAGCTTGAAACCTGTCCCTTCAACAATGAGCTCATCAACACCCACAACATCTACAAGAAGCTGCAAAATCTCTGCAAGCACAAGAGCAGAAAGATCTGCTCTGCTGGTTCCCAGCTTATCGATGTGTGGAAGAAGAGAGAGATCGAGGTCTCGAAACGGTTGACGCGGCCAGGTATCATTCGCATCAAGTTGCGGCCTGCGCCTCCTGCTCAGCCTAGTTCTGACAATGTTTCAAACTCGCCTCCTCTTCAACCCTCATCTCTGAAGATGGAAGAGTCCACCAAAGCTTCGAACAAAGGGCTCATCATTCGCCTCAAGATGCCATTGCAAACTCCTGTTCAGCCTTCATCTCAGAAAGAGGAAGATGCATCAAGAGAAAAAGTCAGGGCCATGCTTGAGGAAGCCTTCTCAAAGGTAGCATCAGAATCCAGGGGAAAGATTGGAAAGAATATGTGTTTTGGGGATCCTGTTGAGGTTGCTGCAATGTTGGAGTCTGAGATGTTTACTCAGATGGGTTCCTGCCTTGGTAGTCAAAAGATGAAGTACAGGTCCATCCTTTTCAACCTGAGGGATGCAAAAAATCCAGACTTGAGGAGAAAGGTTCTTTGTGGAGATATCCAACCTGCTGAGCTGATCAAGATGAAAAGTGAGGAGATGGCAAGCGATCAACTTAAGCTTGAGATGAGTGAGATAAGAACGAGGGCTGCACTTAGGGAAGAGAATTTGATACATCAATTATCTGAATGTAATGCTACATATTGATTTGTTTCGACCATTGGAAAAGAAGTAATATCCTGTATTGCTTCGTTGGGTAGAAATTTGATGTAATAGGTGAGTACCACTGTTAGAGTCCTGTTGAAATTTGATGTAAGTGAATATGGCTCTTTGAGCCTCTTTGAAAAATTCAATGTAATGAGATGAACATTTTGCTGATTTAAAATTTTTCATTTTGTGCTTCGCTGCTTCTATTTTCTTTTATGGATTGTTCTTCTAGGCATCTAATGTACATAGCAACAATTTTTCGAAAGAGGAATTTTTCTAGGGGATGAATTGAGGGAATCTCCACGGATGGAGCCTTGATTGGTGGTAACTCTGCAGTGGAATTTTATAGTTGTTAATGACAATGAAAAAGCAAGATGAGAAAGCAAGATATAGTTCTTCAAGAAATTTTGAGGGCATTTGGAAGAAATATTTAAGGCATGTTTGGTGATATTCATGATTTGCAGCTCCACCAGCAAGAATCAATGTTGGTGTGAGTAATCCCTTTTTGGTCCCTTAAATTTATATTTGTTTATCACTCACATTTTTACCTTCTTCATGAAAATGAAAAATCCTTTTAATTGTTTCTTTCATTATTATTTTTAATGTGTACCTCCCAGTTTTCTGTTTGTGCTTGCTTGGTGCTGCTAAAACCTGATTCAGGTGTCATTGCTGTGGGTATGCATTTCTAGGAAGTTAATTTACTATTTACAGTTTGTAATGGGGAAAGATTTTTTCTAAGAATATTCCCTTTTTTTGTTAGAATTGCAGGTAGTGACAAAGTGAGTTAAACTTAACCCAGTATTACAATACTCTAACTCGCAGCTGATAGCAACTTGACGGGTTTGAAGAACATCGTTGAAGCTGTCCCAAAGATGCCAAACTCTTCAAATTGATTATTGAGCAGAAATAAATTTTCAAGTTCTTAATGGGATTAAATAAAAACCTAGATGAAGTGCAAGGACGGGTATTCGGAATCAAACTGCTGCCAAGCATCCGCGAAGTGTTCTCCGAGATTCGACAGGAAGAAAGCTAAAAGAAAGTGATGATGGGAGACACACATTCCACTCACTTAATCGAAAATACTTCTACACTTACAACCAGAACACTGGATTCTCGTGAGAAGAAGGACGATCGTGGTGTGACCACTACAGGAAACCTGGTCACATACGCGAAAAATACTAAAAACTTCATGGAAGACCTGGTGACAGAAAGCCCTCCAAGTTTGAAAACCCCAACGACCACAAAGGGAATCATGCAACCTCTGAAGATACGCTACTGACCGCTGCGGAAAGCTGCCCATTTAGTCCAGAATAGATGGATGCTCTCTAGAGAATGCTTTCTCAGAAGAATCATCTCATCAGTTCTTCAGTAGCACATAAAGATAAAATTCTCCTTGGTTTATCAGCTTGCTTTGCAAAAAGGCAAGTTTGGATTATGAACTCAGGGGCATCTGATCACATGACGGGTGATGCTTCAGTGCTCCAGCAGTACAGCTCGTGTAAGGAAGGGTTCAGAATTAGAATTGTTGATGGGTCTATCTCTAAAGTGGCAGGAATGGGTTCTGTTATTTTGTCAGCATATTTGACTCTTTATTCTGTTCTATATGTCCTAAACTTGGACTGTAATTTGTTATCTGTGAGCAAACTTTCTGGAGTTCTAAATTGTGCTGCTAAATTTATCTCTAATATATGTAAATTTCAGGATTTGGACTCGAGGAGGACGATTGACAATGCTAGGATGAATTCATGGCTGTACCTACTTCAAGTCGACACCTTTAGGAGACAAACTCACAATGCAGTATATGCAAACTTTGTTTTTGTAAGTCATTTAAATAATGACCATGATATCATGTTGTGGCATTATCGACTAGAACACCCAAATTTCTTGTACCTAAAACATTTGTTCCTTTTGTTGTTCAAGAATAAGAATCCTCTTTCATTTCAATGTGAAGTATGTAAATTCTCTAAATATATTCGAAACTCCTTTCCTAGTCTATCATACAAACTCTCAAAATCATTTGCATTAATTCATAGTGATGTATGGGACCTTCCAGGGTCACTAACATCACCGGAATTAAGTTGTTTGTATCATTTATTGATGATCATACGACAATTACCTGAGTATTCCTCATGAGAGAAAAATTTGAAGTTGGACCCATATTTCAGAAATTCAATACTATGATTCAAACTCAATTTCATACCACCATACAAGTGTTGAAGTTTGATAACGCATGTGAGTACTTCGAAACCATTTTTGAAAAATACTTTAATGAACATGCTATTATCCATCAAAGTTCTTGTGTACATACTCCAAAACAAAACGACATAGCCGAAAGAAAAAATAGGCATATTCTTGAGGTTTCTTAGCATATGTTCATATTCATGCATATCTAAGGGGGAAACTTGACCTAAAAGCTCTTAAATGCATCTTTGTTGGGTACTCTTCTAATAAAAAAAGATACAAATGTCTCTTTCCGGACACCTGCTGATTCTATACTACAATGGATATCACATTTTTTAAAAATCAACTTTTTTACCCCACAACTGATATTCAGGGGGAGAACTTTACTCAAAAATATTAACTGTAGGATGTGAGTATACCCTCCCTTTAACCACAGATTTCACCAAATGCACCTTATCTAGAGTCTGAACCTAATAGTTTACCTGAAACCACACACAAAGAGCCTGAGCGAGTGGCAGTAACTAAAAACACATTGCCTAAAATTAATGAGTTACGTGTCTACACTAAAAGGAATAAGGTTCAAGAAGGGAAAGTGCCTGAATTGACCAAGCCTTGCCATGAATCAATTCCTGCTCCAGATGTCCAGAAATTAACAGGTAATGAGATCTCTGTTTCTGCTACTAATACTGACACTAAATTGCCTATTGTTTTAAGAAAAAGAGACTTGGACATGCACCAAACATTCTATACAGGACTATATCTCATTTGGCAAGCTGTCTTCGAAACATCATGCATTTGTGAGCAAGTTAGATAGAAGTTCCCCAGTGCCGAAAATGATCCATGAAGCCCTCCACGGTTGGATGCAAATGGGTCTTTACAACTAAATATAATCCGGATAGAAGTGTGAATCGGTATAAAGCTCGCTTGGTAGCTACGGGATAGACTATCAAGAAACATTTGCTCCAGTAACCAAACACAATACAATCCGGATACTACTTTCACTTGCCTTAAATCTTAATTGGCCACTTTATCAGCTAGATTTGAAGAATGCTTTTCTTAACGGTGATCTAAAAGAAGAAGTATGCATGGACGTCCCACCAGGATTTGAACTAACAAACAATCCTCATAAAGTATAAAAACTCAAAAAGTCACTTTATGATCTTAAACAATCCCCATGGGTATGGTTTGACAGATTCACAAAGGTAATAAAACGAGTAGGGTATGAGTAATGTCAGTCAGATCACACACTGTTTGTCAAGCACTGTATCTTAGGTAAAAAAACTATTTTGATTGTCTATGTGGATGACATCTTTCTGATAGGGGACCATATTGAGGAAATTCAGAAGCTTAAAGAGTTTTTGGTTAAAGAATTTGAAATTAAAGATCTTGAAATGCTCAAGTACTTCCTTGGCAAGGAGGTAGCTCGGTCCAAAAAGAAAATTTCAGTATCACAATGAAAATATGTTCTAAACCTTTTGAAGGAGACAGGGATGCTCGAAAGTAAACCTGCAGACATACTTATGGATCCAACTGTGAAACTAGGATCCAAGGTCAGTGATAAGACAGTTGATAAAGAGAGATATCAAAGATTTGTAAGCAAACTCATCTATTTGGCATATACAAGACCCAACATCAGCTTTGCAGGTAGTACAGTAAGTCAATTCATGAATCAACCAACTGAGAAACACATGTAGGCTGTATATTGCAGTAGAAGAGAATTTTTCTATTCTCAAAACTTCAATAGGTTTCCTGAATAGCAGGAAAACAGTTATCTTTAATTTCTATTTAAACTTGCTTTGTATTGGAAGAAGATATATTGATTTCAATGAATTAACTTAAGGTTCTTTTCTCACCTTAAGAGGAAATTGTCGTCAATCTTTGTTCTGACTGGGACCACAACATAACCTTCATAAAATGTCTACAATCCAATACCTCTCTTCCATCAACTCACCTGATCGTGGATCAGTGGCAATCAATGTGGTGGGTTCATGTAACGGGATAGTTTGTTTACATGACCATCATAGAAAAAATTTTCTCTTATGGAACCCTGCTATTGGAGAGTTAAAAATCCTCCCACCACCTCAATTTCAGTATTTTAATCGCAAGAGGAGAAATGTCGTTGATGATGTAATTCTTTATGGGTTTGAATATCTTCCAGAGAGTAAGGATTACAATATGACAAAACTCATGGGAATTCCTCTAGGAGCTTGTTATATAGAACTTTACAGCGAAAAAGAAAATTCTTGGAAGAGAATCGATGTTCAAGGAACGGGTGTAGTTGATTTTTTCAAAAATTCAAGCATGATGGTGAACGGAACCTTGTCTTGGGGTTACTATAAATTGTTCCAACAATGAAGGAAGAATCACTACATTTGATATGGGCAAAGAGGTTTTTATAAACACAAGTCTGCCTAGTAATACCAATAGGCTTTTTACGTTCATGTGGTTCTACCTATTAGGTGAATCTTTAACAGTTTGTGTTAGTCAATGTATAACTGAAGGATGGAGGATGGTTAGTGATTTAACATGTGGGTTTTACATGAAATTGGTGTAGAGGAGTCTTGGAGTAAATTGTATAGAATTGATCCCATTCCTGGGTTGTATTGGTGTTGGTATCATGCATGATAAGCTAGAACTTGAAGAGACAAGTATAGTGGCTCAATCTATAGCTTAAGGCAGAGTATGTTGCTGCAAAAAGTGCAGTGAATTAGACCATCTGGCTTAGGAATGTGCTTAATAACCTTGATCAGAAGTAAAATGACCCTACAGCCATGTTTTATAACAACAAATCAGCTGTGTTCATTACCAAGAACCATGCGTTTCATGGCAATGACCAAATACATCAAGATTAAATGTTACTTTGTGAGAAAAGTGGAGGAGGAAGAAGTTTTTTTTTACCATTGCAAGTTAGAGCAGCTGGCTGATGTCCTTGCCAAACCACTTCCCAAGCATAGGTTTGAAGCCTTAAGATACAAGATTGGCATTGTTAGCAAAGTTAGTGCCGAAGGCTTGACAAATTTGACTGTCAACCGAAAAAGTTTTATTATATCTAAGTATATGTTTTATATTGTTTGGTTTTTGAGTTGTAGGAAGTTTATGTTAGTGTATAACCTAGTTTTGCTATGTCGAGAAAATATTCTCCGCAGAATGAAGACTGAATTAAGGATATTTTTATTTGAATACGCTTTTATTTAATGAAGGCTAACTTCCATTCACTAAAAACTTCGACAGTAATAAAACATAAACACAAGAAAGAATTAAACAGAATGCATAAAGCATAAGATTTGAAATGTTAGAAATTCAATGAAGCAAACAAACCAATTGGAAATTTCTCAGCTGATATATAACATCATGACTAGTGTGGACAATAAGCTACAGCATATTGCAAATCAGTTGAAATTTTAACGAGCAAATCATTCCAAATTTTAATTATTTTCATATCAAGTTCTTTAAATTAGGTCCGATCAAGAGTAGATTCAACAAATTCAGAAAGTTGCAAATGAGAGGAGAACCAGAAAAGATCCATTGACTGTTCAAACTCTTAGATAATGCTCTTGATCCCTATAAAAGCACTTGATTAGGAGAATTTAACAAAATTACTAAACTTGTTATAAACATATCCTACAGTATCCACTAAATAAGTCTTGAGTTCTCGACCATGCTATGTTTGAAGGCTCCAGCAGACTTATATAAGGAAATTCAATCATATTCATGTGAGAGATTGAGTATTGGGCATGTATCTTGTTCTTTTAATTATGAAAATAGGAAAGTTTGTATTGGGAAAACTATGATAAAGATATGGATTCAATGCCTGGTTGGGATACTTGGATCTGCATGGGTTTTGAAATGAGCACTTTCTTCCTTCAGTAGTTTTGAAGTGTCAGAGTAGTATTTAAATCAGATTGGCTTTTTTAAGCTCAGTTTTAGATGCAGATTTAGGTCCATTTTTAGATTTAGTTGTTGGAAGGAGAATAGCTTTGTTCAAGGAAGATTGAGCCCTTGGAAAGCTCAAGCAAAGAAAAAACCACTGCTTCCTTACCTCCCGTACAAATCATCCTTTCTGAAGACAAGGGCTTTAATGCTAAAAGAGAGGCTCATTTTGAAAAAAGAAAGTGACATCATGGAAGTCAAAGAAAGTTTACGAGAGCAGCTTCCTCTCATAAACATTTTAGAATGTTATTTTAAAATGGCAGTGGTTATGTAACATAGCATAAATGTCTATTTTCTCATTCACAGACCTATTCTTTTGGAGGGTATCCACACCAGAAGACTCACGGATGGTCCGTTCTCTTTGCAAGGAAGATGAAATAATCTGCTTAAAATTACGCCTTGCAATGTCAGATCTGATCTGGTTAATAGAAACACTATGTTGTGTACTAATTATTTTGTGAAAAATTACAGTAATGTTTCATATTTCTGATTCTTCCTTTCAAGAAAAATAAATAGGTTGTTCCAGTGCAATTATTAATAAAAAATATGAACCATTTGGTATCTGAAATGTTTGGGCGCTAGATTGGCTCCAAATTTCAGTATCTATCAAAGAACAAAGTGTAGCAAACCTTTTGTTACTTGAGGGACATGAAATTACAAGTAATAATTTAGCAGATGAAGTTGAGAAGCTATTCATCAAACAAGTTGCAGAAGACAACCCGAGAAAAGCCATGAAATATCCTAAACATCATCAAAGAAAAGAATCACATTCTGTAACGTTTTTCATTGGTGAGTTCCTTTTGACCCTACTATGTTAGTATTTCAACATCTCTTCTTCAGACTTTTGGCTCATACATTTCTTCTTTGTTGGGTAATTCACACAAATTATGTGAATCTTAAATTCACACAAACTCTATTCCCTCCAAATACAAAGAAATGGAAAACTCAAACCCTTTGTGAAAGTCAAATACATAAAATAATATTATCATGACAAACACTTAATAAGGAGATGCGGAGTTCAGCACTTCATGTGTAACTTACAAGAAATGAACATGAAATGAAAAGCCATTAAAACTCACAAGATCCACATTATATTTTCTCTTTTAAAAATTAGAAGAAACTCAAAACTAATTGCAAGAGAAACACGTCCAAAAGATAATCAGCAGAAAAGAAAAAATATCAGGCAATGGTATTACACAAACAGCAGCAGTAAAAATTGGTAGTAACATCCTGAAGCTGCATATTCAGGTTCCAAGATTTATAACTTATATATATATATATATATATATATATTGTAAGAAGTTAATTTATAGGAAGTTAATCTACTATCTACAGACTGAATTGCTCGAGAAGTTTGCTGATACTGATGCCCCTAAAGAGTTTTTCGCTTGTCTTGATATGCAACTTAATAAAGTGAACCAGTTTTATAAAACCAAGGAGAAGGAGTTTATGGAGATTCTCTTACACCTAAACAATGCTATCAAGCAACAGCATGGTAAAGGAGCTTCTGTGGAGGACTCAAATGAGGATGCTTCTATATCATGCACCATTTCCTCTGGTAACTAATCAGCTTTCAACTCATTTAGTGAGGAACACAGAATGATTATAAGAAATTCTTAACATGATTTGTGTTTTAATTTTTGGTTATTCCTGATATGATATATTACATTTTACTCATTAAGGTTTTATATACATGCTGACAAATGCATGCAGCGATGAGCATACTACATATATATATACATATATATATATAAGTTATAAATCTTGGAACCTAAATATGCAGAATTTGATACCCTGTACTTAAAAAGAAAAATGTTATAGTCAATGAATTCTGAAGTTGCTTAAAGTGATGAGGTAAAAGTGAATAACAGTTAAAAGTGTGAGATAATGATGGTAAACATAATATTTTTCAGCCTTAAAAGGGCTTATGTGTTGTTCACAGATTTCTCCTTGGATACAGAGGAGAAATCTGTGAACAACAGAAGAGAAACACAACAAGTGCAAGAGCAAGATGGCGTACACTGAGCTCTACAAAGGGTTGGATTATCTCAAGACTTACAGGTATCATTTTAAGATCATGAATAATCAAAGTTGGATCAAATCCACATACGCTGAGATTTTCTCTTATTGTTATTTATTAAGATTTTGAAGAGTTTGACAAAGTAAGTGGATCAAAGGACATTTACAAATGTTTCTTTTTGGTTTCTAGACGTAATGCAAATGAGATTTTCTCTTATTGTTATTTATTTATTTATTTTTAGTTCAGGTCACTGGAAAAGAAGTTCTTCCCATTTATCTAAAAATAGTTGAAAATTCATATTTCAACAACTCAAACAACGTAATTGGAGTCTAATATTTCATAAAATCCTCATTTGAACATCACAAACTGGTGATACAATTTCTCAACATATTAAACTGTCATCTTCTGTGTTACACATATTCTTCTTCTCTTATGAATTTAAACCCAGAAAATTATCTAGTATATATAATCATATTCATCAAGAGGCAAAAATCCCAACTATCTGTACCATTTTTCAGGTTGTCTGCAATCTATGTCTAAACCCACAAATATTATTCATTTATAATTTTATGGTCGAGTTTGGAGTTGCAATAATGAGCTCATGAAGAAACAACAATGTCAAATACTTGGCCTACTCACCCTCTTGCAATTTCGCGCCGTAGGCTCATCAAAAACACCCACTAAGGCTTTAGCAAATCCAAGATCTCCTCCATTCAGCCCAAAGCAGAAATCAACAGCCAGTGAAGCAACATTAGTTATTTCTCTCAATTTTTATGGCTGTATGATCCAAACTTTCCAAATATATTGAACAAGCTTAATCTAATTAACTAATAAAATTTAATGCTTTGTTAAGAAATGTGAAACCAGACCATTTTAACAACTATACAGCCAAGCCAAAAGAAGAGGAAATAAGACCAACAAGGATATTCATTGCATCACAAAATATTGAATACTTAGCATATGCAACTTCATTTATTCTGGAGCCATATGCTCATTAAAAGCTTCTACTAAGGCTTTAACAAACCCAAGGTTTTCCTCCAGCTCAGCCCAAAGCAGAATTTAGGCACCAGTCAAGCAATGAGAGTTATTTTTCCCCTTTTTGTGGATGTATGATTCAAAGTTTCCAAATGTCTTTAACTAACTTAATATAATTAACCAAGAAAAAATCTAATCTTTGACAATACAAATTAAGTCATCACGACTATGTATACTAGAACGTCCCAAAAATTTGTCTTAAAAAAAATTTGAGTATTTATAGAAAAACCATGATAGCCAGTTCGAAAACATGCACACAGCTACAGCACCTGGATCAAATTTGAGCAACAGCTGCACCAGGAGAAGCACAAATAGAAAGCTCACACATACACATAAAAGATACACGAACCTTAGAAAGCATGTTTCATTATCATCAAAGATGTAAATATGTGAGTGATGAACATGTATTAATTTAAGAGACTGAAAAGAAACACTCACACAAATCAACTGTTCTAGCTGATGGAGCTACAAATCATATGACCTCATAATTCGTCAAGAACAATCTCCTAAAGTTTTCATCTTAAACAATTCTATTAGTTCTCTTAACTTTTAAATATATCCTAGTCTATTCTAATTTAATTCGATACCTCGTCTAAATTTGTTTACATAAAGAAATTGAAACATACCACCGATTAAGTTACAACAAGAACAATTAATCAGATTAGTCATATAAAGCAATGGCACAAGTACATAACTAGTGGATCAATAATGTCGAAATAAAGAGATGGTGGCATAGGGCTTTAGATTCTCTCTTGATACCCTATTCATAAAATGTATAGTTTCAATAATATTACAAACACTTGTTTGGGTTACGGTTATCTGCATAACTGAAAAATGCAGTAGGAAGTATACATAAAAGGAGATATTAAACACCAAATTGGTACACCCATTTGCAACACACGCACACACATAGTCATAACTGGCTGCTACTTTACCAAACCACTCCCAGGCACAAGTTTGAAGCTTTAAGAAAGATGATTGGCATTGTTAGCAAAGTTAATATTGGAGGGTTGACAATTTGTTTTTAAGTCGTAGAAAGCTTGTGTTAGTGTATAACCTTGTTTTGCTTAACAGAGTCAAAAATATCTTTTCTATTTTTACTATCGTAGAAGCTGTCTTGGACAATAGATCATGTCTACCTTTTATGGTGATGAATAAAGCAGAAAAATCTGGTTTTTGGCCTCAATTCTTTCTTTTCTTCTCTAATTTTTCTCCAGATCTCTCTGCACAAAACATGAAATACATAACTTTATTCACTTACATCAAATACCCGGAGAGGAGCACTACAAGGAAGGATATCAAGTTAGCAAAACTTTCATCTCATTTCACTGAATTTTTTGAAAGAGACTCAAAAAATTATATTCACTTACATCAAATCTCAACTCGAGACTACTAGTTGTTCTCACCTATTACATCAAATTTCATACCAACAAAGCAATACAGACTACTGTTAAAACGTGTTTTTGAACTGCACGTGATTTTTTTCTTTGTTGGACTCGATCAATAAAGCAGACCTAGTCTTTAGGATGTTGATAATATGGTTCCTGAAATTGATCAAAATCTATTGAGTGTTGGTCAGTTGTTAGAGAAAGGATTTAAGGTATCCTTTGAAGATTTCCATTACCTTGATTTTGATGCATCTGGGAAAGAAATTTTAAGGGTTAAAATGAGAGGTAAAAGCTTCTCATATGAACCTACGGAGATGCAGATAGCTTATTTCACCAAAGCCAGCAGCACAGAAATTTGGCATAAGAGGTTTGGCTATTGTCATCTTCAAAACATGTTAAGATTGTAGAAAAGTGACTTGACAAGAGGACTACCGGAGCTTGACAATTATTTGCCAGATTGTACTACCTGCCAATTTGGTAAACAGAACTGTTTGCCATTTTTAAAATCAACTTGGAGAGCTTCCAAAAAATTACAGCTTATTCATACAGATGCTGCTGGACCTCAAAAAACGCCATTGTTACAAGGTAGTCTTTACTACATTTTTTTCATTGATGATTTCACAAGAATGTGTTGAATTTTTTCTTAAAATTCAAATCAGAAGTTGTTGGTGTATTTTTGAAGTTCAAGAAAATGGTAAAAAATCAAAGTAGCTGTAAGATTCAAGCGATGAGGTCAGATAATGGAAAGGAATATACTTCAGGAGAGTATAATTTATTTTGCGAAGAAGCTGGCATTGAACATCAGTTTACTGTCCCATACACTCCAGAACAAAATGGAGTTAACGAAAGAAGGAACAGATCGGTAATGGAGATGGCCAGATGTATGTTGCATGAGAAAGAGTTACCAAAAAAGTTTTGGGCAGAGGCAGCCAATACAACAGTTTTTTTGCAAAATCGACTTCCAATCAAAGCTTTGGAAGATAAAACTCCGTTTGAAGCTTGGTATGGGTATAAGTCTTCATTAAATTTTCTTAAAGTATTTGGCTGTGTATGTTTTTCACGTGCAAGAGGTAAAACGTGACAAGCTTGACCAAAAAGAAATTTCAGGCATCTTTATGGGTTATAGTTCAGTTTCTAAAGCTTACAAGGCGTATCATCCCCAAACAGAAAAAATGACAATCAGTAGGGATGCACACTTTAAGGAGGATGAACAATGGGATTGGAAAAATTTGTAGAAGAAAAATAGTTATTTAAAAGAACCAGGAAGTGTTGTTACTAAAGAGAACCTAGCAGATCATGGCAAGAAGAACTGGAAGATGATCTTCTACTTAGAGGTACAAGGTCAATTTCAGACATCTATGCAAGATGTAATGTGGCAATTTGTGATCCTGGTGATCCTGAAGAAGCATCACAGGATTCAAAGTGGAAGAAAGCAATGGAGGAGGAGCTGTTTATGATTACAAAAAATAAAACTTGGGAGTTGGTTAAGAGACCTGAAGGAAGAAAGGTCATTGGCGTCAAATGGGTGTTCAGAACAAAGCTGAATACAGACAGCTCTATCAACAAACATAAGGCTAGACTCGTCGTTAAAAGGTATACTCAAATATACGGTGTTGATTATTCTGATACCTTTGCTCCTGTGGCGAAGTTAGATACAATCAGGTTGCTGCTTGCATTATCAGCACAAATGGGATGAATAGTATTTCAGCTGGATGTCAAATCAGCCTTTCTAAATGGCTTCTTGCAGGAGGAGATATATGTAGAGCAGCCTGAAGGATTTGTGAAGCAAGGTGAAGAAGACAAGGTCTACCTGCTTAAAAAGGCTCTTTATGGTTTGAAACAAGCACCAAGAGCTTGGTATAGCAGGATAGATGTGCACTTGATAAGTTTTGGTTTTGTTAAAAACTTATCTGAGGCCACTCTTTATGTGAAACATAAAGATAATGACACACTCATTGTGTCCTTATATGTTGATGATCTTCTGGTGACAGGAAATAATACAAAACTGGATGAAGAATTCAAAAAGGAAATGATGCAGACTTTTGAAATGACAGATCTTGGTCTCATGACCTATTTTCTTGGAATGATGATCAGACAAGGAGAAAATAAAGTGTTCATTGGTAAAAAAAAAAATATGTAAAGGAAATTCTAAAGAAGTTTAAGATGAAAGAATGCAAGGCAGTAAGCACACCAATGAATCAAAAGGAGAAACTAAGTAATGAAGATGGAGCTGATAAAGTTGAGGAAGGTTATTACAGGAGTTTGATTGGATGTCTGATGTACCTCACTGCAACAAGGCCTGACATTCTATTTGTTGTAAGTCTTTTATCACGATTTATGCATTGCCCTAGTAAAATGCATTTAATTGCACCAAAAAGAATATTAAGGTATGTCAAGGTACTGTTGATAATGGAGTTAAGTTTAAAAGATGTAAAAATTTCAAGTTGTGTGATTTTTCGGATAGTGATTGGGCTGGATCAGTTGATGATATGAAAAACACTTCAGAATATTGTTTCAATCTAGGCTCAAGGGTTTTCTCATGGTGTTTCAAGAAGCAGGAGATTATAACATAATCTACTGCAGAAGCTGAATTTATAGCAGCAACAGCCGCTGCAAATGAAGTTTTATGGTTAAAAAAAATCTTGTGTGATTTAAACATAAAGCAGAAAGAAAGCACTAAAATTTTTGTTGACAACCAAGCAGCCATTGCAATCTCAAACAATCCAGTGTTTCATGGGAAAACCAAGCATTTCAACATCAAGCTCTATTTTTTGAGGGAGGTGCATCAAAATGGAGAAGTGACACTAATTTACTGTAGGTTGGAGATCAACTAGCAGACTTGTTCACAAAGCCTCTTCCCATAAGCAAGTTCGAGCTTCTAAGGCAAAGAATTGGTGTTTGCAGTTCCAAAAGGAAGGAGGAGTGTTAAAACGTGTTTTTGAACTGCACGTGATTTTTTTTTTTTGTTGGACTCAGTCAATAAGGCAGACCTAGTCTTTAGAATGTTGATAATATGGTTCCTGGTTTGTAACTTTATCCTAGGAACACGTTTTTATCCTCTATTTTTGCTATTTAAATGTACTACTGCTGATCAAATGAATAGTTTTTCATCAACATAAAGTTTAAGCTCTGCATCTTCTTCTTCCTTTGTTTCTGTCAACTTCAAATAAAACAACAACTACTAGTTTTTCTCCAATGGTCTAAACAACTTTAAAGTCGAGTTTAGAGTTACGCTAAGGAGCTCATAATGTCAAATGCTTAGGCTACACACTCTCTTTTATTTTGGTGCCAGAGGCTCATCCAAAACCCCTACAAAGGCTTTAGCAAAGCCAAGGTGTCCTCCATTAAGCCCGAAGCAGAAATCTACCTCCAGTCAAGCAACATTAGTTATTTCTCTCAATTTTTGTGACTGTGTGATCCAAACTTTCCAAAAGGGATTAAATTTAAGGGATCAAAAGGGATTACTCACACCAACATTGATTCTTGCTGTTGGAGCTGCAAATCATGAATATAATCAGACATGCCTAAAATATTTCTCCCAAATGCCCTCATAATTTCTTGAAGAACTATATCTTGCTTTCTCATCTTTAACAATATTACATAATTACTCTCAAGACTCCATCAAAGACAATAAACAACTAACGACCATAAAATTCCTCTGCAGAGTCACCACCAATCAAGACTCCATCAAAGACAATAAACAACTAACAACCATAAAATTCCTCTGCAGAGTCATCGCCAATCAAGACTCCATCCATGGGGATTCTCTCAATTCATCCCCTTGAAAAATTCTTCATTCCACAAATTGTTCCTATGTACATTAGATGCCTAGAAGAACAGTCCATAAAGGAAAATAGAAGCAGAGAAGCACAAAATGAAAAATTTCAAATCAGCAAAATGTTCATCTCGTTACATTGAATTTTTCATAGAGGCTCAAAGAGCCATATTCATTTACATCAAATTTTAACAGGACTCTAACAGTGGTACTCACCTATTACATCAAATTTCTTTCCAACGAAGCAATACAGGATATTACTTCCTTTCCAATGGTCTAAACAAATCAATATACAGCATTACATTCAGCTAATTGACGTATCAAAGACTCTTCCCTAAGTGCAGCCCTGTTTCTTATCTCACTCATCTCAAGCTTAAGTTGATTGCTTGCCATCTCCTCACTTTTCATCTTGATCAGCTCAGCAGGTTTGATATCTCCACAAAGAACCTTTCTCCTCAAGTCTGGATTTTTTGCATCCCTCAGGTTGAACAGAACGGACCTGTACTTCGTCTTTTGATTTCCAAGGCAAGTACCCATCTGAGCAAACATCTCAGACTCAACCATTGCAGCAACCTCAACAGGATCCCCAAAACGCATATTCTTTCCAATCTTTCCCCTGGATTCTGATGCTACCTTTGAGAAGGCTTCCTCAAGCATGGCCCTGACTTTTTTTCTTGATGCATCTTCCACTTTCTGAGATGAAGGTTGAACAGGAGTTTGCAATGGCATCTTGAGGCGAATGATGAGCCCTTTGTTCGAAGCTTTGGTGGACTCTTCCATCTTCAGAGATGAGGGTTGAAGAGGGGACAAGTTTGAAACATTTTCAGAACTAGGATGAGGAGGAGGCGCTGGACGCAACTTGATGCGAATGATACCTGGCCGCGTCAAACGTTTTGAGACTTCGATTTCTCTCTTCGTCCACACATCGATAAGCCGGGAAGATGCAGAGCAGATCTTTCGGCTCTTGTGCTTGCAGAGATTTTGCAGCTTCTTGTAGATGTTGTGGGTTTTGATGAGTTCAGTGTTGGAGGGACAAGTTTCAAGCTCCTTCAAACAATCAACACATCTGGAAATATCAGATGAACCCCGAAGAATACCCTTTATGTTTGCAGAATCGGCGGCTTTCTTGGCAGCTGCAAGAATCTCCAATGTTTCATCCATCTTGAAATCTTTCTCGCAGGCAATAGAGAATCTGAAGAAGGAAATGTTTCAACGGTTTGTTTGGAAGAGATAAACGCTGAAAGAAAACAGAGACTGAGATCTCTCTTCTTCTTGTCACAGAAGCAAGGAAAGGGAGGCGATTTGCAGAAGAATGAAAACAATGGAAGGAAACCCAGAGAATATCTTCTATTTGGAAAGAAGAACGGAGACAAACTGTAAATCCCTTCTCTCGGTTTGGAACAGAGAAGGCCTAAAAGAAAACACAGAGATTGAATCTCTCTTTTTCTTATCACGGAAGCAAGGAAAGGGAAGCGATTTGCAGAAGAATGAAAACAATGGAAGGAAACCCAGAGAGTCTTTTCTTCTTATTCTTGAAAACAAGAATGGAAACAAGCAGTTAATGTCTTCTTTGGATTTCCGCTTCTGATCCGTCTTCTTTCTCAGAAACAGAGACTCTTCTTTTCCTCGTCGGATCAGGAAAACAGAGTTTAAATTTTGAAGTGAATTTCCTACTATGCCCTCAACTTACCGTTACTTTACATGTGATGCAATCTCGGGTCGGGTCTTAGCTGTTGCACCTCGCGCCATTTAGAGAATAAATATATGACATTAAGCCTTTCCCAATGTCCATGCCCAGGTCCATGTCTAGACCCAGACCGAGGCCCAAACCCAGACCCAGGGCCATACTTGTCTTCCATTTACTAACTTATACATATATATATATATATATATATATATATGTGTATATATTCCTCTTAAGCTGAAAAAAGAATCAATGGTAGAATAAATTAAAAATGTAAAAATCTAAATTATGTTTTAAATGAAAATTTTAATTAATTACAAATTATTATTATTAACCCAAATCTTTTTGGCAATATAAAGGTGGCAAAATGAAAACATATAAGAATAAATTAATCAAAATATGGGATGATCACGAAGAAAGTATTATTTACGTGCTCTCAACTGTAGGATGAAAACATATAAGAATAAATTAATCAAAATATGGGATGATCACGAAGAAAGTATTATTTACGTGCTCTCAACTGTAGGATTTGGGGTACGGGGGTTATATCTCATATGGATGAAATGGATCCAAAACATATATATGAGTCGGAATTTTCATATTGTTATAACACAATATTTTTAAAAATAAAATAACTCAATCTTGAGTTCTATACCATTTTATCTTTAGAGCCTGCATCAGATTTATATTCAAGAAAATGCATATCAGATTTTGTTTTAACCAAATCCTCATAAATCCTTTATGCTATACTTTTGTGCTTGTCCAACAATTTTATGATACAATTTCTCAACACATTAACCTGTCATCTTCTGTGTTACACATATTCTTCTTCTCTTATGAATTTAAACCTAGAAAATTATTCAATATATATCATCATATTCATCAAGAGGCAAAAATCCTAACAATCTGCACTATTTTTCGGGTTATCTGCAATTTGTATCTAAACCCACAAATATTATTCATCTACAGTTTTAAGGTCGAGTTTAGAGTTACACTAACAAGCTCATGAAGAAACAACAATGTCAGATACTTGGCCTACGCACCCTCTTTCATTTTGGTGTCATAGGTTCATCCAAAACACCTATTAAGGCTTTAGCAAAGCTAAGGTCTCCTCCATTCAGCCCAAAGCAGAAATCAGCCATCAGTGTGGCTGAATTAAATTGGAAGTATTTAAAGTGTTCAAGAGATTTAGTACGATAGTTGAAAGTTAGTATGAAGAGAAGATTAAGATGTAAGATCCGATTACAGTACCAGGTACACTAACAACCGTTTCAACAAGTTTTATGACCAGTATGGGATTCAACATCATCTCAAATTTCCTTATTCCCCTTAACAAAATGGTGTATGTGAAAGAAAAGTAAAATAATTACGGAGATTGCTATGCGTCTCACGTTTGGAAAAAAAAAATATTGTCAAAAGGTTTTTGGCGGGAGGCTGTGAATGTGGTTGTTTATTTGCAAAGCAGGTCACCAGAAAAGCTTTGAGACACAAGACACTTTATGAGGCTTGGCATGGAACTATACTAACAGTGGAGCACTTGAAAATACTCGGAAACATTTACTACATCAACATTCTAGAGACCATGGGAGATAAGCTAGAAGAGAAGACAAGAGTTGGCATCATGTCAGGTGGTAGCATTGTTGCCAAGGGATATAGAATTTTCTATCTTCAATCTAAAAAAGTGATTGTTGCATGAAATGTCAAAGTGGACGAAAAATCACACTGGAATTGGGATAAAACTAAGGTGGAGGTCTCAAGAAATCAGTTTGTGGCTAGGGATGATGAAGAAACTTCCTTTAAACCTGCTGAAGAAGAGATAGCAGATTCTGATGATGATTCTGATCCAGATTTTGCTGTGAAAGGAATTAAAAGCTTGCAAAAATTCATGAGGTGCAATGTTGTTTCAGTGACCTAATGGTTGGTTATTGTACTTGACATGAACTATGGCAGACATCATGTGCGCAGCTAGTTTACTCTCAAGCAATCTCTGGGTGGATTACATTTCAAGGCTGGAAAGAGGTTTTTGAGGTATATAGGAGGATCCCTTGACTATAAAATTTATTATGAAAGAAATCTTGAAGTAAATTGATGGGGTTCACTAATAGTGATTAGGGAGGTTCTGTCGATGACATAAACAGCATTTATGGGTGTGGATAAGCTAGAACTCAAAGAAACAATAATAGAGGCACAATCTACAGCAAGGGCGGAGTATGTGGCTGCAGCTAGTGTCGTGAATTAGACCATCTGGCTCAGGAAGTACTTAATAACCTTATCAGAAGCAAAATGAACCTACAGCCATGTTTTGTAACAACACATCAGCTGTGTCTATTACCAAGAATCCTGCATTTCAAAAAAAGATCAAACACATCAAGATTAAATATCATTGTGGGAGAAAAGTAGAGGACGAAGAAGCTTGTTTGCAGCATTGCAAGTCTGAAGAGAAACTGGCTGCTGCCTTACCAAACCACTTCCCAAGCACTTTGAAGCCGCAAGAAAATGATTGGCATTGCTAGCAAAGTTAGTGTTGGAGGGTTAACAATTTGTTTTTAAGTTGCAGAAAGCTTGGGTTAGTGTATAACCTTGTTTTTCTTAATTGACCCATATGACCTACAAGAGCAAACACAACCAGCTTACAAAATAGCATAAACAAGAAAATTATACATCAAAGTGAAAAAAAAAAAAAATTATACAGAAGCAAAATTCCGAATTTCATTAACGAGATCGATAAGCAATCAGCTTCATAAGTCAAAAACAAAAGGCAAGGAAAGTAGAAGTTACCTCAGGATTTTAATAACCTCGGTGTGAGCTTCCAAAATCTATGAATGGAAAAAGGAGAAACACTAAATACAAGCTTAATCCAATTAACCAAGAAGATTTAATGCTTTGTCAAGAAATGTGAAACCAGGCCACCATGATTGTATAAATGAGTTGCAAAGACATACACACAGCTATAACACCTGCATCAGGTTTTAGCAGCACAAAGACAAGCACAAACAGGAAACACAGGCACATACACATTAAATCCTACAGGCACATATACATTTTATCACAGGCACCCAGAGAAGCAAAAGCCTTAGCTGTGTTCAACAAGCAGAACATAATAAAGAGAGAAAATATAATACTATGTTAAAGAGGTCCAGAAAGAAAAAACTCAGAGGTTAATCTTTGATCCAGAATGTTTTGTCGCACTGACGAGACCGTGAATAAACAACAAAATGTTGAATGCTTGGCCTATACAACCTCATTCGTGCTGGTGCCATATGCTCATTAAAAACATCTACTACGGCTTTAACAAACCCAAAGTTTCCCTCCAGGTAAACCCAAAGCAGAATTTAGTCACTAGTCGAGCAATGCGAGTTATTTCTCTCATTTTTGTGAATGTACAATTCAAGCTTTTCAAATGTTTTCAAAAAATTTAATCTAATTAACCAAAAAAAAAATCTAATCTTTGAGAATCTAATTTAAGTCATCATAACTATGTATACGAGAATGTCCCAAAAATTTATATATTAGAAAAGATTTAAGTACTTATAGGAAAACCATGATAGCCAGTTCGAAAGTACGATCACAGTTAAACACATGGATCAGATTTTAGCAAGAGAAACATAAATAGAAAGCTTTCATCTTAAATAATTTTATTAGTTCTCTAACTTATGATAATATCCTAGTACGTTCTCCTAAACTCCAATCAAATGGAAGAATATTGCATTTGATTTACAAGTTGGTTTTTGGTTTGAGCTCTAATTTAATTTGATACCTTGTCTAGATTTGTTTACGTAAAAAAATTAAAATATGCCAGCAATTAAGTAAGAACAAGAATAATTAATCAAGCTAGTCATACAAAGCAATGGCACAAGTTGCTACTAATGGATTGGCAATGTTGAAATCAAGAGATAGTGGAATAGATCATATGACATATTGTAGTTCTGCTAGTTATAGAGTTTTGGATTCTCTCTTGAGATTCCGTTTATAAACAGTACAGTTTCATTAATGTCACAAACACTTGCCTGGGTTACTGTTATCTGCATAATGGAAAATTCTAATAAGAAGTAAACTTTATGTATACATAAAGGAGATATTAAACACCAAATTGGTACGCCCATTTGCAGCACAAACACACAACAGTCCTAATTGGAGCACCTATGCCAGTTAGATCACTGTTGCTGCTGCAGAAGACTAAGGAGAAAAACACACACATAGTCAGAATTCCCTCAATTCATCCCCTAAAAGAATTCCTCATTCCAGAAATTTTTGCTGTGTAGACCGATGCCTAGAAGAAGAAAGGAAAATAGAAGCGGAGAAACACAAAACGAAAAATTTTAAATCAGCTAAATCTTCATACTCTTTCATTGAATTTTTCAAAGAGGCTCAAAGAACCATATTCACTACTGCATTAAATTTCTAAGCAAAAAAGTATAGGCAGAGCATGTGGCTGCAGCAAGCGTAGTGAATTAGACCATCTGGCTTATGAAGGTGCTTAATGAGCTCGATCAGAAGCAAAATGACCCTGCAGCTGCATTTTGTAACAGCTCACAGTCAAAACCACGCCACAGAAGCTAGCTGCAAAATGAAAACACACAAGCACAAATAATATACTGGCAGAAACACATTAAAAAAGTTAGCTATTAGATATCCACAAAAAGCTTTTCATTAGTCTTTGCAATGATATACCAATTTTTGGGTCCATGTCTTTCCATGATTGTTGGACACAGATGCAATAAGAAGTAAGCTCTCAAATCCCAACAACTGAAAACCTGCAAGTACAAAACCAATTCAACCTATCGAGTAAACAACTAAACAAGACGAAAAGAAGTAAACAAACCAATTGGCCACTTCTCAACTGATATATAAGGTCATGACTAGTGTGGCCAATAAGCTGTGTGTTTTTCAAATCATTTCAAACTTTAACAAGCAAATCATTTCAAATTTTGACGATTTTTATTTAATAAGATTCAATCTAACAAGTTTACCACTAAAAGAATATAAAAAATTCTAAGAGCACATCTCAAATCCATTTCATAATCTTTCGATATACAAGAATCTCTACTATATCTTACAACATATATATATATATATGCAGATACATTTACCGTAAACACACATGAAATTGCAATAAATCATAAAGGCCTATATTAAACAAAAGAAGCATAAATGAAAATTGCAGAGAAAGAAACAGAGATATCCAAGCATCTCTACTACCATGTAAGAAAACATAAATCCAAGATTAACACAATTTAACCCACTACAAGATCATAACTACTTTCTATCTTCTGGAGATTAAAATAGAAGGATTTTTTCTCTACTATCTAGAACTCTAACTCTGTGTATATACCCTAAGTCATCCTTTTCCTGTCAAAATTCACAATAAACTAATTATATTAAGTCTACATGCAAAACTGGGTCTGAACCTAACTGTTAGAAGTTTCATTTCAACTTCTTCTTATAAGGTCTGGTCAAGATTAGATTCACCAAATTCAGAAAGTTGGAAATGCAGAGGAGAACAGAAAAGGTCCTTTGACTGTTCCAACTCTTAGATAATACTCTCGATCCCTATAAAAGTACTTTGTTAGGAGAGTTTGACAGACAACTAAGCTTAAAATTTGTAAGAGAACTTAAAAAAATTTCCGAACTTGTTATAAACATAACCTACAGTATCCACTAAATAAGCCTCGAGTTCTAGACCATTCTATGTTTGAAGGCTGCAGAAGACTTATATACGGAAATTCAATCATATTCATGTCAGACTTTGTTTTAACCAAACAATCATAATCTTCTCTGCCAAAATTTTCTTCTTTCGAAGCAATTTGATGACATGATCTCTTGACATATTAACCTGCCCATCTAATTGCACCATCATATTTAAGAGACAGAGAAATTTTTCCATGGGCTTCTTTTTCAACCCAGGAAGTTGTCCAATATAAGTCATTTGGTTTATCAAGGTGCAAAATTTAAAAATTTTGAAAACGAATAACAAACTCACTTTGACAATCAGAACCATTTTCAGATTTATATACAATCTGTTTTAAAACGACAAACACTACTGTTTTACAAATTTAAACTCGAGTTTGAAGTTATAGTAATGAGTTCGTTAAGAAGCAACAATGCCAAATATTTGGCCTAAACCCTCTTCCATTGTGGTGCCATATGCTCCTTCATGACACTGCTGCTAAGGTTTTAGCAGTGTCATGGTTTTCCTCCATTTCAATGCCAACCAAATCTATATACTGTTCCCACCTTCCCTTGACCTTGAACATGGCAAATTTCCGTTGAAACATCTTTCAGAAGAACACAAAAATATATCCCCTTCAATTCTCGGCATCAATATGTTAGTATTTCGACGTCTCTGCTTCATACTTTCTGCTCATATATTTCTTCTTTGTTTTCACAATTTACTGCTCCAACCTTCCCTTGCCCTTATGCATGGCAAATTTTCCTTGAAGCATCTTTGAAAACAACACAAGAATATATCCCGTCCATTCTCTGCATCAATATATTAGTATTTCAACATCTCTCCTTCATACTTTCGGCTAACACATTTCTTCTTTGTGTTTCTTAATTTACTTTCATATAATGGGGGGTAATGCACAAAAAGTATGCGAATCCGAGATCCCTAACAGCACTTAAGTGCAGTTTTGTAAAATTTAGTTGTGTGATGTTTACCATCACCATGGAGACAGTGAAAATCCAAAAGGTAAGAAAACAGAAAATTGAAACCTGCTTGATTCACCAAGGTCTATTCCCTCCGAATTCAGAGAAATTGAAAACTCAAACCCTCTACGAAAGTTAAAGATGTAAAATAGATATTATCATAATAAATACTTAAAAAAAGATGCAGAAGTCAGCACTTCATGTGTAACCTACAAGAAATAAGACATGAAATAAAAAACTATCGAAACTCGAAAGATCGATATTATATTTTCGCTTTCAAAAATAAGGAGCTCAAAACTAAATTTTGCAAGAGAAAACACCTCCGTAACCATTTGCATCCAAAAGATAATCAGTAGAAATATATATATATAATATATATATATATAATTGTTAGCAATACTATTGCACAAGCAGCAGCAGCAATAAAAGTTACCAATGACATACCATTTGTTGGGTCCATGGTGTTGCCAAAATTGTTAGAATGGGGATGCAGTAAGAAGTAAGCTCTCAAATTGAAACAACTGAAAATCTGCAACTCTTAAAACAATTCAACATGTTGGAGAAAATAAGCAACTACACAACTAAACATTTATGGGGACTCCTCAACTCCTCCCTAGAAAACTTCTTCATTCGAGAAATTGCATAGGAAAAAAATTCCATAAAGGAAAATATACGGAGAGGAGCACTACAGGGGAGGATATCAAGTCGACAAAACTTTCATCTCATTTCACTGAGTTTTTTGAAAGAGACTCAAAAAACTATATTCACTTGCATCAACTCGAGACTACTAGTTGTTCTCACCTATTACATCAAATTTTATACCAACAAAGCAATACAGAATAATACTACTTCTCTAATGGTCTAAACAGTTTTAAAGTTGAATTTAAAGTTACACTAAGGAGCTCAAAATGTCAAATACTTGGCCTACAGACTCTCTTTTATTTTATGTCAGAGGCTCATCCAAAACCCCTACAAAGGCTTTAGCAAAGCCAACGTGTCCTCCATTATGCCCGAGCAGAAATCGGCCTCCAGTCAAGCAACATTAGTCATTTCTCTCAAATTTTGTGACTGTGTGATCCACACTGTCCAAAAAGGAATAACTCACACCAACATTGATTCTTGCTGGTGGAGCTGCAAATCATGAATATCATCAGACATGTCTAAAATATTTCTCCCAAATGCCCTCATAATTTCTTGAAGAACTATATCTTGCTTTCTCATCTTTAACAATATTACATAATTACTCTCAAGATTCCATCAAAGACAATAAACAACTAACAACTATAAAATTCCTCTGCAGAGTCACCACCAATCAAGACTCCATCCATGGGGATTCCCTCAATTCATTCCATTGAAATGTTCTTCATTCCAAAAATTCTTCTACATGCCTAGAAGAACAATCCATAAAGGAAAATAGAAGCAGAGAAGCACAAAATGAAAATTTTCAAATCAGCAAAATGTTCATCTCATTACATTGAACTTTTCAAAGATGCAAAGAGCCATAGTCACTTGCATCAAATTTCAACAGGACTCTAACAGTGGTACTCACCTATTACATCAAATTTCTTTCCAACAAAGCAATACAGGATATTACTTCCTTTCCAATGGTCTAAACAAATCAATATACAGCATTACATTCAGCTAATTGACATATCAAAGACTCTTCCCTAAGTGCAGCCCTATTTCTTATCTCACTCATCTCAAGCTTAAGTTGATTGCTTGCCATCTCCTCACTTTTCATCTTGATCAGCTCAGCAGGTTTGATATCTCCACAAAGAACCTTTCTCCTCAAGTCTGGATTTTTTGCATCCCTCAGGTTGAACAGAATGGACCTGTACTTCGTCTTTTGATTTCCAAGGCAACTACCCATCTGAGCAAACATCTCAGACTCAACCGTTGCAGCAACCTCAACAGGATCCCTCAAACACATATTCTTTCCAATCTTTCCCCTGGATTCTGATGCTACCTTTGAGAAGGCTTCCTCAAGCATGGCCCTGACTTTTTTTCTTGGTGCATCTTCCACTTTCTTAGATGAAGGTTGAACAGGAGTTTGCAATGGCATCTTGAGGCGAATGATGAGCCCTTTGTTCGAAGCTTTGGTGGACTCTTCCATCTTCAGAGATGAGGGTTGAAGAGGGGGCGAGTTTGAAACATTGTGAGAACTAGGCTGAGCAGGAGGTGCAGGGCACAACTTGATGCGAATGATACCTGGCCGCGTCAACCTTTTTGAGACCTCGATCTCTCTCTTCTTCCACACATCGATAAGCCGGGAAGCTGCAGAGCAGATCTTTCTGCTCTTGTGCTTGCAGAGATTTTGCAGCTTCTTGTAGATGTTGTGGGTGTTGATGATTTCAGCGTTGAAGGGACAGGTTTCAAGCTTCTTCAAACAATCAACACATCTAGAAATGTCAGATGAACCGCGAAGAATACCCTTTATGTTTGCAGAATCAGCGGCTTTCTTGGCAGCTGCAAGAATCTCCAATGTTTCATCCATCTTGAAATCTTTCTCGCAGGCAATAGAGAATCTGAAGAAGGAAAGGTTTCAACGGTTTGTTTGGAAGAGAGAAACGCAGAAAGAAAACAGAGACTGAATCTCTCCTCTTCTTATCACAGAAGCAAGGAAAGGGAAGCGATTTGCAGAAGAATGAAAACAACGGAAGGAAACCCAGAGAATGTCTTCTATTTCGAAACAAGAACGGAGACAAACTGTAAATCCCTTCTATCGATTTGGAACAGAGAAGGCCTAAAAGAAAACACAGAGGTTGAATCTCTTTTTTTCTTACCACAGAAGCAATTTGCAGAAGAATGAAAACAATGGAAGGAAATCCAGAGAGTCTCTTCTTCTTAATCTTGAAAACAAGAATGGAAAAAAACAGTTAATGTCTTCTTTGGATTTCCGCTTCATATCCTTCTTCTTTCTTAGAAACAGAGACTCATCTTCTCCTCGTCGGATCAGGAAAACAGAGTTTAAATTTTGAAGTGAATTTCCTATTATGCCCTCAACTTACCGTTGATTGTGTTGCAATCTCGGGTCGGGTCTTAGCTGTTGCACCCCGCGCCATTTACATGGAATAAATATATTACATTAAGCATTTCTTCATGTCCATGGCCAGGCCCAGGCCCAAGCCCATGTCTAGACCGAGACCAAGGCCTAAACTATGATCCAAGCCCAGACCCAGACCTAGGCCCATACTTGTCTTCCACTTACTCATTTATATATATATATATATATATATATGTATATATTTCTCTTAAGCTGAAAAAAGAATCAATGCTAGAATAAATTAAACATGACAAAATACAATTTTAGATTTTCATTATTTTTAGTTAGTTTTTTTTTTTGTAAAATTTAATTTATGAGATACAAAATTCACTAACGATTTTTTCTTCAATAATTTATACCGAAGAAGTTTATTCCGCATCTTTTACAAGATCTGAAATTTTTAAAAAATAATATTTCTCTAATAATATATTTATATTATTATTGTTACAAATGAAGTCCTTATTACATTTGTCTGAATTGTAAATTTATATTTTTAGAGCCTACAAACTTAAGTAATATATCAATTTGTATCATCGTTATATAGCATCTAATAATTATTTATTGAAGTTTGTTAAATCATTTGTATCATCATTTAACATCTAATAATTATCATTCTTAATTTTAGATCTTTTCTTATTTTTCTTTTGTTTATAATAATTTGAAATCTTTTTTTTTTCTATTGGATGATTACGAAGAAAGTATTAATTACGTACTCTCAACTATAGGGTTATGTGTACGAGGGTTACATTATGGGATAACGATGATGCAACGGGTTGTCGTCTAAGATTTGCTATGTAGATATTACTAATTAATATATTATATCTAAGATACGAGGTAGTCATACTTAAATTATTAAATATTATATTATTTAAATAGACCAATACTTATAGATAGTTTTACTTAGAGCAAGCAACATACTTATTTAGTTATACAGATTTGTAAATATATATATCAATTGACGTCATGAACCACCAATAAAAAATAATTAGTTCTTCTTGAACTTCTCGAGTAAATTAGTAATCTTAGTTGAAGTTAATGGCTTTACATAGAAATCATCAAGTCCTGCTTTCATGAAATCTTGTTTCTTTTCTTTGCGATCGTTAGAAGTTACGCCAACAATCATGTTATTCACTCCCATTGCTCGTAGCTTCATTGTTGCCAATAAAGTAATAAGAAATATCAAGTATATTTTAAGGACAGTATTTATTAAATCTAAGTTCTATAGAAAATGGTTATATATACAATTATGAAGTCTTTATATAAACCGTAATATTTAGTATATTTGACACAATTATTGTTTTAATTATATATATTTTTTGTTCAAAGAGTAAAACAAAAAAATATAAATATTTATATTTTTTCGTTATCATTTAATCTTAAGAGTAAAATTAATGCACCAATTGTAATTTGCTTACGCATATATTTTTAGTTAAATTCAAGTAATTACATTATATAAAAGCATAGAATTTTTTGGTAGTTGATGCTTATTCAATATATGTATATAAATAAAATATGAGATATTGCACATAATATATATAAATTATTAAAGATAAAAATAAGAAAATACCGTAGGTTCATTCATGATATACATCTTATTATATTTGAAAACAAGATCGAAAGAAGCCCCTGAAAGAAAAAGATTAATAGCTTCCTATTCGTTCTTCGCTACAAAGGATTTTACACCTGCTTTGCGAAGAAGTGAGGTATGCATCATGTGAATCATAATATCATTTTCAATAGTTAGTGCTATTATATTCTTAGCATCGTTTAAATTAGGAGCTACATCAACTTTTTTATTTTCAAAAAATTAGGAGCTATTGACAAAATCTATGTTTCGATACTCAACTCTCCTGCAAACACAAGCAAAAAAAGATCTCATATTAGTAGACAACCAAAATTAAAATACAATCAGTGTTTCTGCTGCATTGTTTATTAGTATATAAAACATTATGTAAGAAACATCAACTGAATATTTTTATTGATTAGAAGCATATCAATAATTATTAAAAAATGTAATGAGAACTTAAAACTAGTACCGAAATACAGTATAGTTTAAAGTACCTCACCACTAATTCTTCTATGAGTTTAAGAACGAATTTTGGTACTGACAATATCTACAACCTCAATAGTTGTCTTTAAATAATGAATGAAAGCAAGAATATTAAGTATTTGATTTAGAAAGAAAGCTATGAAGATTGTCAAATGTTCGTGAAATAGCATTTACCGACAAATGTGAAAATTATCTTTTTTCTTAATGACATTTCAAAGTAGATAAACATATTAACAATCAACATCATATATATAACTAGTAAAAATTAAGATACTTCCCAAAAATCAGCCCAAAAAACTTCATTGAAATAAAAAAGAAACACTTTTATTGTAGAAAAAAAAAAACCAACAAAGCACAAAAAAGTTAAACTGTGATTATATATAAAATAGATTTGTTAATAAAATAGAACATAAATTTATTTTATTTTTCTTTTATATTTGTTAACATAAATTTACTGTTTATTATTTTTTTGTTGAAGTAAAATAATATATTTTATTCTGAAAGAAAAAAATTGATATTCTTTTTCTTTGAAAAATTGAAGTAGTATAAATTATATTTAATTATTCTCTTAGTTTTTTAATTATAAAACAAAATTATTAATTATTTAATTTTATATTATTAGTAAATAACGCCGTACTATAAACCATTAAATATTTTGTTAATGTAATTAATTATTTATAATTAATATTATTAGTATTTTTTTATAAGTTAAACAAAATGACCGAAATATTTCTAATCAATATATTTATCGCATTACTTAAATAATCGGTATGTCTCTTCCTCTACAAGAAGTCATAGCTTTGAGTCGGATTATATTTACATATATGTTCTAATTTAAATTTTATTTATGTTGCAGTTAATTATTTATATGAATTAATTATTAAATATAGGAATGTACTAAAAAAAAGTATTCATATAATTATAAAGTTAATGAAATTATTAAATAATACACATATATCTATGACTATTTTAATTTAATTTAGTTTTTTCATATATTTATTTCTACCTTCTACTTTTGTTTTTTCTGTAACATAATTAATCTTAGTTTTTCCTTCCTTTAATTTTCTTCAGACTATTCATTATATATCAATGGTTATATATAAATTACTAATATAAATTATTAGTTATATAATATTAAATTATTGATTAAAAATAAAAATAAAACTTAATATTGTCTAATTTTGTGACCAATAAATACTCTTAAAAATTTAAGTTTTATAAAATATTAATATAATATAAATTAAGAATTAACTTTAATTAATTTATATTAGTCAAGTTTTTGAATTTTTGAATAATTCAAATACATTGATATATTGCCAAAACTAGAGATTGAGGAAACTTTAATACCTCGAGATATTTTTCTTCTTTTAGATTTTACAGTAAATAAAATTTTTTAAAAAAATGATTCATATAATATAACCTAATCGTTGATATATACATAAAAAACGTTCTATATATATATAAGATATCTCAATTTTTAATTCGCTTAATTTTACTCAGAATATTCGTTATATATAAATGGTTATATATTATTTATCCAATACCAAATTACGAATATAAATTACTATTGATATAATATTAAATTATTGATTAAAAACAAATATAAACCTTAACTTTGTTTAATTTTGAAACCAATAAATACTCTTAAAAACTTAAGTTTTATAAAATATTAATATAATACAAATTAAGAATTAACTCTAATTAATTTATATCGGTCAAGTTTTTGAAGTTTGAATAATTCAAATACATTGAGATATTTGCCAAAACTAGAGATTGAGCAGACATTTAAATATTATTTTTTATATATTTTATATTTAAGATTTTACAATAAATAAAATTCTAAAAAAAAAAGAAGATTCGTGAAGTATAACCTAACCGTTAATATATACATACAAAACTTTCCATATATATACATGTAACATTCCTTGTTATATATATGTATATATATATATATGCATATGTTAATCCATTGAGTAGTCAAAGATGACATTAGCTCATAAGTCTTGGATAGAAGACATAACAGTTTCTCTCCTGCTAAAATGTCCAGCCAAAAGTTTGATCAGATTCAAATGCGTTTGCAAGTCATGGTCGACTCTGATACATAATCCAGAGGCCATTGGCAAAAGCATTCTCTTCAACGCCAAAAACAAGAACACCAACAGTACCACCTCCCAACTCCTCATCAGTCGTATCAACAAGAACCCTAACCCTGATAACACAGAGGAGCCTGCTGTGTTTTCTCTCTGTTCTTATAACAGCCTTCACGAAATGTCTACAACCCAATACCTCCCTTCCATCAACTCACCTGATCATGGGTCAGCGACAGTCAACGTGGTGGGTTCATGTAACGGGATAGTATGTTTACATGATCATTATAGGGATGATTTTTTCCTATGGAATCCTGCTACTGGCGAGTTAAAAATCCTCCCACCACCCCAATTTCAATATTTTAATCGCGAGAGGAGAAACGTCATTGCTGATGTAATTCTTTCTGGGTTTGAATACCTTGCAGAGAGTAAAGATTACAAGGTGATAAAACTCATAAGAATTCCTACAGAAGAATATTATATAGAACTTTACAACCTAGAAGAAGATTCTTGGAAGAGAATCGATATTCAAGGAATGGGTATAGTTGATTTTTTAAAAAATTCAAGCATGGTGGTGAACGGAACCTTATCTTGGTTTACAATAAATTGTGCCAATAATGAAGGAAGAATCACTACATTTGATATAGGAAATGAGGTTTTTATGAACACAAGGCTTCCTGGTAATAGCAATAGATTTTTTACGTTTATGTGGTTCTACCCATTAGGTGAATGTTTAACGATTTGTGTTAGTCAATGGTACAGTCGAAGGATGGAGGACGGTTGGTGGTTTGACGTATGGGTTTTACATGAAATTGGTGTAGAAGAGTCTTGGAGTAAATTGTATAGAATTGATCCCAATCCTGGGTTGTATTGGTGTTGGTATCCATTGGGTTTTTGGAAGGATGGCAAGGTGTTTCTTGATAATGGCAAGGGAGAGATGGTCTTATATGACATAGACACCAAACAAGTCACTGACCTCGGAATTGAAGGAGTATATAGAACCTTACAGATTGTTGTTTATGAAGAGAGTAAGGAAAAGATTATGAAAGAGTCTTCCCATTGATATTTCTCTATTTAATTTCTCTTCTAAACTAACTTTTCTCTATGAAGTAGTGGGTTCAAGTCGAGCTTTGTATTTTATATTTTGCTCTCTTCTAAATTTTTTACTCTCTTCTAAACCATCTTTTGGATAGATGGTTTGTATTTTACATTGTTTTTATAAAGTTATGGGTTCAAGTCGAGTTTTGTTATGTGTGTTCTTAATAAGAGGTCATAAAATTATTAGTTATATTATTATTAATGTACTGGCTCTGGCTAGTTATTGAAATGCACGATTTCTCTTTTAACATGTAGTTATTTATATTGTTAGAATTAATTATCTCAACAAAGCTATCATGTTTGAATAGTGAAAAATAATTATCTTAAAAAATGACGTATTAGTAATTAATTATTGATTAGCTCTATCCAAGATGCGAAGTAATCCTAGTAAAATTAGTAAGTAATATATTGTTTAAATATATCAATATCTTATAAATAAATCAATTCTGTTCTTTCGTTTTTGTTTGAATGAAATTGTTCAATATGTGCAAAAAATAAAACCGCAGATCGTTAATTCAATTATCCGTAGATAATAAGGTGGTTAGGTTCACATGATTCATGTATGAAGTTGAGATAGTTATCGTGTTTTACACTATCAATTTATTTGCCTTCATAGATGGATGAAATGTATCCTAAAAAATTTTATTGGTTAATAAAATTATTTGTTTCAATAATATAGTTCATTTGAATTGCAAAACATATATATAAGTTGGAATTTTCATATTGTTACTATACAATGTTTTCAAAAATTTATCTCATTCATAATGTAACTCTACCCTAAAATTTTAATTAATTCAAAGAAAACTGTAAATTTCGAAATGAAATGAACAAAATTTAATTCGTTTCAAAACTAACTTAAGGTATCAGCTAAAATAACTCAGTCTTGAATTCTATACCAATTTGCCTTTAGAGCCTGCAATAGATTTACATTTGAGGAACTTCAATCATCTGCATGTTCATCAAGAGACGAATGTTCATAATTTTGAAAACTAATGGCAAATTCTTTACGACAGTCTGTACCATTTTTCAAGTTATCTGTAATTCATGTGTAATGACACAAATATTATTCATCTTCAATTTTAAGTTCGAGTTTAGAGTTACAGTATCGAGCTCATAAAGAAACAACAATGTCAAATATTTAGCTTACATACCCTCTTTTGTTTTAGTACAATAGGCTCATCGAAAACACTACTAAGGCTTTAACAAAGCGAAGGTCTCCTCCGTTCAGCCCAAAGCAGAATTCAGCCACCAGTCAAGCAATGTTAGTTATTTCTCTAAATCTTTGTAGCCTTGTGATCCGAACTTTCCAAATGTCTTGAACAAGCTTAATCTAATTAACCAAGAAAATTTAATACTTTGTTAATTTTCACCAAAACTAAATACTAAGGCCTATCATAAAGCAAAACATGCTCTACAATATATCCTAGTGGGTATGAACTATTTTCGCTTGAAATGAAAAATATAAGTTTTTCTTTACATTAGAATCATGCTTATGCTAATGTGGGTATAATATATGATGCCAATTTATGGTACAAGAGATTTGAGCACTGCAATGTGCAATTTTTTAAGAGTTTAAATAAAAAATTCTTGTAGAAAACGTGCCTTTTTTAGTGACTTACCCAGAGTCTGTAATGTATGTGAAATTGGGAAGCGAAGTGATTGGAGCTGATCGATACATATATGTGTCCTGTTACGAGTAATTCCTCTTTACTTGAAAATAAATACTTCTATTTTTGTTGATAACTTTTCAAAGGTTTCATTGTATACCTCTTAAAGCTTAAAATTGAAGTGTTTAAATTGTTTAAGAGATTTAGTACGATAGTTGAAAGTTAGTATGAAGAGAAAATTAAGATATAAGATCCGATAATAGCACTAGGTATACCAACAACAGCTTCAACAACTTTTATGAGCAGTACGGGATTCAACATCAGCTCAAATTTTCTTATTCCCCATAACAAAATTATACGAGTGAAAGAAAAGTAAAATAATTACGGAGATGGCTATGTGACTCATGTTTGGTAAACAAAATATTGCCAAAGGGTTTTTGGTGGGAGGCTGTGAATGTGGTTGTTTCTTTGCAAAACAGATCATGTTATGAGGCTTGGCATGGAACTAAACCAACGGTGAAGCACTTGAAAATACTCGGAAGCATCTACTGCGTCCACATTCTAGAGACCAGGGAGATAAGCTAGAAGAGAAGACAAGAATTGGCATCATTTTAAATAGAAGCAAAATTACAAGGGATTGTTGGTAAATGTCAAAGTAGGTGAGAAATCACACTGGAAATGGGATAAAACTCAGGTGGAGGTCTCAAGAAATTGGTTTGTTGTTAGGGATGATGAAGAAACTTCCTTTGAACCTGCTAAAGAAAGGATACCAGATTTTGTTGTGAGAGGAACTAGAGGCTTGCAAGATATTTACAGAAGGTGCAATGTTGTTTCAATGACCTAATGGTTGGTTATTATACTTGACATCCACTAGGCCAAACATCACTAATGCAGCTAGTTTACTCTCAAGACTCACGCAATCTCTAGGTGAACTACATTTCAAGGCCGGGAGAAGGTTGTTGAGGTATATAAGAGGATTCCTTTACTATAAAATTTATTATGAACCTGAAGTTAAATCGAAGGGGTTCACTAATAGTGATTAGGGAGGTTCCGTGGATGACATGAACAGCACTTACGAGCATGTTTTTCACCTTGAATCATGTATGATAAGCTAGAACTCAAAGAAACAAGAATAGTTGCACTATCTACAGCAAAGGCAGAGTATGTGGCTGCAACAAGTGTAGTGAATTAGACCATCTGGCTTTGGAAGGTTCTTAAGAACCTTGACCAAAAGCAAAATGACTCTACAGCCGTGTTTTCTAACCACTAGTCATCTGTGTCTATTACTAAGAATCCTGCATTTCATGGCAAGACCAAATACATCAAAATTAAATATTACTTTGTGAGGAAAGTAGAGAAGAAGGAAGAAGTTCGTTTGCAGCATTGCAAGTCCGAAAAGCAGCTGCCACTTCCCAAGAACAGGTTCAAAGCCTTTAGAAAGATGATCGGAATTGTTAACGGAGTTAATGTTGAAGGATTGACAATTCGGCTGTCGACCAAAGAAATTTTGTTTTACCCAAGTTTATGTCTGATAAACTTATTTTGCTATGTCAAGAAAATATTCTCAGCAGGAATGAAGACTGAGTTAAGGATATTGTCATTTGAATATATATATATCTGTAATGAAGGCCAACTTTCACTGGCTACAAACTTCAAAAGCAATAAAATGTAAACACAAGCAAGAATTAAATAGAAGATATAAAGCATAAGATTGGAAATTAAATAAACTAAACAAACCAATTGACAACTGTTTAGCTGATATATAACTTCGTGACTAGTGTGGGAAATAAGCTGTAGCTTATTGCATATCATTTCAAATCTTATTGAGCAAATCATTTTAAATTTAAACGATTTTTATTCAATAAAATTAAATTTAATAAGTTTACCGCTAAAAAACTAAATATTCCAAGCATCTCAACTACCATGTAAGAAAAAATAAATCCAAGATTAATCACAAACAGAAAAAACAGGCACATACACATTAAATCCTACAGGCACAAATACATTTTATCACAGGCACCCAGACAAGCAAAAGCCTTAGCTGTGTTCAACAAGCAGAACATAATAAAGAGAGAAAATATAATACTATGTTAAAGAGGTCCAGAAAGAAAAAACTCAGAGGTTGATCTTTGATCCAGAATGTTTTATCGCACTGACGAGATTGTGAATAAACAACAAAATGTTGAATGCTTGGCCTATGCAGCCTCATTCATTCTGGCGCCATATGCTCATTAAAAACATCTACTAAGGCTTTAACAAACCCAAGATTTTCCTCCAGATCAGCCCAAAGCAGAATTTAGTCACCAGTCAAGCAATGCGAGTTATTTCTCTCATTTTTGTTAATGTACGATTCAAGCTTTTCAATATTTTCAATAAAATTAATCTAATTAACCAAGAAAAAATATAATCTTTAACAATCTAAATTAATTCATCACGACTATATACACGAGAATATCCCAAAAATTTATGTATTAAAAAAGTTTAACTATTTGTAGAGAAACCATAATAGCTAGTTCACAAGCGGAATCACAGCTTAACACATGGATCAGATTTTAGGAAGAGAAGCACAAATAAAAATCTTTCATCTTAAACAATTTTATTAGTTCTCTAACTTATGATAATATTCTAGTCTATTCTCTTAAACTCTAATCAAGTGGAAGAATATTACATTTGATTTAAAAGTTTGTTTTTGGTTTGAACTCTAATTCAATTTGATACCTCGTCTACATTTGTTTACGTAAAAGAATCAAAATATGCCCACCGATTAAGTTATAACAAGAAAAATTAACTAGACTAGTCATACAAAGCAATAGTACAAGTACGTAACTAGTGGATTAGCAATGTTGAAATCAAGAGATAGTGGAATAGGTCATATGACAAATTGTAGTTCGACTAGTTATAAAGTTTTGGATTCTCTCTTGAGATTTTGCTCATAAACGGTACAGTTTCAATAATGTCACAAACACTTGCCTGAGTCATTGTTATCTGCATAATGGAAAATTCTAGTAAGAAGTAAACTTTATGCATATATAAAGGAGATATTAAAAACCAAATTAGTAAGCCCATTTGCAGCACAAAAACACAATAGTCATAACGGCAGCACCTACAGCAGTTAAATCACTGTTGCTGCTGCAGAAGACTAAGGAGAAAAACACACACATAATCCTAATTCCCTCAATTCATCCCCTAAAAGAATTCCTCATTCCAGAAATTGTTGCTGTGTAGTCAGATGCCTAGAAGAACAATCCATAAAGGAAAATAGAAGCCGAGAAACAAAAAATGAAAAGTTTCAAATCAGCTAAATCTTCATGCATTTTCATTGAATTTTTCAAAGAGGCTCAAAGAACCGTATGCACTATTACATCAAATTTCTAACCAAAAAAGTAAAGCAGAGTATGTGACTGCAGCAAGTGCAGTGAATTAGACCATCTGGGTTAGGAAGGTTCTTAATGAGCTTGATCAGAAGCAAAATGACCCTACAGCCATGTTTTGTAACAACTAATCAGCTGTGTCTATCAGAAAGAATCTTGCGTTTCATGAAAAGATCAAATACATCAAGATTAAATATCATTGTGGGAGAAAAGAGGGAAGGAGGAAGAAGTTCACTCGCAGCATTGCTAGTCCGAAGAGCAACTAGCTGCTGCCTTACCAAACCACTTCCCACGCACAAGTTTGAGCCCTTAAGAACGATGATTGGCATTGTTAGCACAAGTTAGTGTTGGAGGGTTGACAATTAGTTTTTAAGTTGTACAAAACTTGTGTTAGTGTATAACCTTGTTTTGCTTAAGAGAGTCAAAAATATCTTTTCTATTTTTAGTATCATAGCAGCTGTCTTGGACAATAGATCATGTATACCTTTTACGATGATGAATAAAGCAGAAAAATCTGGTTTTTTGCCTCAATTTTGCTTCTCTTCTTCTCTGATTTTTCTTCGGATTTCTCAGAACAAAAGATGAAATATTTGTAACTGACCCATATTACCTACAAGAATAAACACAATCAGCTTACAGAATAACATAAACAAGAAAATCATACATCAAAATAAAAAAATATATGATACAGAACCAAAATCCCAAAGACAATTTTAACCTACTAATTACTTCTTAAGAAAAATTAATGAGAGACAATTCATTTTATTCACCCGAAAACCAAATATAACTTAAAGAAAGTTTAGAATTACCTTATCTGGCTAGTCATACAAAGCAATTGGCACAAGTATGTAACTAGTAGATCAACAGTGTCGAAATCAAGAGACAGAGGCATAGAGCATTAGATTCTCTCTTGATACCCTACTCATAAAAGGTACATTTCCAAGTGTTTGTACGATTATCTGCATAATTAAAAAATGCAATAGGAAGCAAACTCTATGTATACATAACGGGAGATATTAAACACCAAAATTAGTACACCCATTTGCAATACAATCGGTCATAATTGCAGCACCCATGCCAGTTATAGCACAGTTGCCGCTGCAGTAATTCACAGTCAAAACCACACTACACAAGCTAACTGCAAAATGAAAACACACAAGCAGAAATAATATACTAGCAGAAATAAACATATGTACAATAGCCATATGTAGACCTTCTATCTGTTTTTGAACCTGCCCAATCAGCATATATAAAGACTTCAACTTCTCCAGTTACTTTCTTCTAGAAGAATAAGCCCTGTCCTGGTATTTTTTTAAGGTATCTTGGAATTCTGTACACTGCTCTCATGTGTATCTCAATAAGTTGGTTCATAAATTGGCTCACTGTACTAACTGCAAAACTGATGTCTGACCTTTTGTGTGCCAGATATATGAGTCTCCTAACCAATTTTTGGTACCTCTCTCTATCAACAAGTTTGTCACAATCTTCATAACCAAGTTTTATAGTAAAATTCATAGGTGTGTCAGCTGGCTTATAGCCAAGCGTCCTTGTTTCCTTTAGGAGATCAAGTACATATTTTCGTTGTGCTACAGAGATGTCTTTCTTTGATCGTACAACTTTCATGCCTAGGAAGTATTTGAGTGCTCCAAGGTCTTTGATTTCAAATTATTTTGCTAGATATTCTTTCAGTCTCTGGATCTCCTCATAGTGATCTCCTGTAATAATGATGTCATCAATATATACAATCAAAATTAACTTCCTACTTGAATCACCATGCTTGATGAAAAGAGTGTGGTCGGACTGACACTGCTCATATCCAACTTGCTTTACTGCTCTTGTGAACCTCTCGAACCATGCTCTTGGTGATTGCTTGAGTCCATAGAGTGATTTCTTAAGTCTGTACACCTTATGAGGACTTTCAGATATTTCAAATCCTAGCAGAATATCCATATAAACCTCTTTTTCTAAATTACCATTAAGAAATGTATTCTTCACATCTAGCTGAAATAAGGGCCAGTCAAGATTTGATGCAAGAGAAAACAGTATCCATATTGTATTATGTTTGGCAACAGGGGCAAAATCTCTTGATAATCTATCCCATATGATTGTATGAATCCTTTTGTAACAAGGCGAGCTTTGTATCTATTTATGCTACCATCAGAATTATATTTGGTTGTAAAAACCCATTTACATCCTACCTGGTGCTTTCCTAGGGGCAATTCAGTCAGATTCCATGTCTCATTTTTCTCAAGAGCTCTCATCTCTTATTGAATAACTGCTCTCCATTTTGGTACTTGAAGGGCTTCATGAACAATTTTCGGTTCTGGAGAGCTTTTATCTAGTTTACTCACAAATGCATGATATTCTGAAGACAAATTGCCAAATGACACATAATCTTGTATAGGATGATTAGTGCAAGATCTGGTACCTTTTCTCAATGCAATAGGCAGAACATCATCATTAGTAAGATTTGAAGCATTATTACCTGGTGAAGCCTGGACAGCTGGAAACAAGGTTGAGTCATGACAGAGTTCGGTCTCTTCTGGTACTTTCCCTTTCTTAGTCTTGTTCCTCCTAGTATAGATATGTAACTCATTTACTGCAGGAAATGTGTCCTTAGTTCTACCATAGATTCTGGTTCAGACTCATTTTGTGTGGATAGTATCTGTGAAGGGCTTGAGTGGACTGGAATAGGTGAAGATATGATGGCATCCCAAAGGTGATATTACTGAGTAACTTTCTCCCTCTGAATATCACTTTTTGTATAAAATGGTTGATTTTCGAAAAAGGTTATATCCATAGTGTTGCAAAACCGACGAGTATCTGGAAAAAAGCATTTGTATCTCTTTTGATTGGAAGAATACCTAATAAAAATGCAATTGAGAGCTCTAGGATCAAGTTTGCCCTGTAGATGAGAATGAACATGAACATAGGCAGAGGATCCAAAAACTTTAAGTGGTAAAGAATTTAGATTGTGAGAGTTAGGAAAAGACTGTGAAAGAAGCTCATAGGGTGTTTGAAACTGTAGTATACGAGAAGGCATTCTGTTTATTAAATAGGTGGCAGTAAGTAAGACATGTTCCAAAACTGTTTTGGAACATGTGAAGTGAACATAATGGATCGGATAATTTCAAGGATGTACCTATTTTTTCTCTCGGCTATGTCATTTTGTTGAGGAGTATAGGCGCAAGAACTTTGGTGAATTACCCCATTTTCTGCAAAGTAGTTTTTAAGGATTGGCTCAAAATACTCATATGCATTATCGGAACTCAATACTTATATGGTAGTGCCGAATTGGGTTTTGATCATGGTATTGAATTTTTTGAAAATTGCACCTATTTCTGATTTTTTTTTCATAAAGAACACCCAAGTGATTCTAGTATGGTCATTAATAAAGAATACAAACCATTTATTTCCGCATATGTTAGTGATTCTGGAGGGACCCAAACATCACTTGAATTAATGAAAAGGGTTTTAAGGATTTATATTTTAGACCAGAAAATGAACTTCAAATATGTTTAGAGAACTAGCAAACTTCGCATTGAAATGAAAGTAAATTTTTATTCGTGAACAATGAAGGAAAATTTTTTTTTAAATACAAAAAGTTTGGATGTCCTAGGCAAAAATGCGATAACATAATTTCATTATCACTATTAGGGCTACTTGTAGAAACTGAATTAGCACATACTGCTTTTTGAGTTTATCCACTAGAGAGAGCAGCTTGAAGTAGGTAGAGACCAGATTTTATCCTAGCATTGCCAATCGTCTTCTCCGAGTCCAAATCTTGAAATTCACACAACGTTGAACTAAATTTAGCAACACAATTAAGTTCTCTAGATAGCTTACTTACTGATAGCAAGTTACAATTTAAATTAAGTACAAAGAGAACAGAACGTAGAGTTATCTTTGGTAATATAATAACAGACCCGATTCCAACTACTTTCGAGACAGACCCATCAGCAATTTTAATTGTAAGACACTCACTGCACGGTCTATAATCTTGAAATAAGGAAGCATTACCTGTCATATGATCGAATGCCCCTGAATCAACTATCCAGGTCTGTCCACTTGTTAAGCAAGCTGTGAAACGGAGACTATAAAAATTCTTACCTTTGTGAGCAACAGTTACATTAGCAGAACTCCTGAAGAATAATTGCAGAAGCATCTCAAGCTACTCAGGAGTAAAAAGACACTTTTCCACTGCTGTTGAGGGAGCTTCTTCACCGGCTGCTGTCACCAAATTTCCCTGAAGCTCAGTCGCATTTTTTGGTCTTGAAGGCTTTCGGTCAGCCAGCTTTTAATGGAGTTTCCAGCACCGGTTGCGCACATGGCCGGGCTTCTTACAACAATCACAGAAGGGCCGACCTTTCTTGCCTCGACTGTCCAGACGCGTCGTGAGGGCAGACGCATTCTCAGCTGCAGTAGTCGCGGTCTGTCCTTCTCTCATCATGACTTTCTTCAGATTTTGCTCTCGTCGGAAATCCAAAAAAACTTCACGAATATTGGGCAGTGGCTTCAAGCCCAGTATTCCGCCGCGCACGTCATCGAGATAGGAGTTCAAACCCAGTAAGAACTTGAAAATTCGATTGCGTTCTGTAATTACTTGAAATGCTTTTGCATCGTCCGCACAACTCCATCGATGCTCCTCAAACATATCAAGTTGCTGCCAACTGTGAGTTAGGATGTTGTAGTATTGAGTCATAGTATACTCACCTTGTCAGAGATTATGGAGGACGGACTCAATCTCAAAAATGGCTGAAGTATTCTCCTTTGTTGAGTAGAACTCTCTTGCGGACACCCAGATTTCGTGAGTTGTTTCATAAAGGAGAAAAGTTTCTCCAATTTTTGGCAACATGGAATTTACCAGCCACGACATCACGAGGCTGTTCTCCATCTTCCATGTTCGCGCATTGGGGTCGGTTGCCAGGAGCGGAGTTGCTTCACCGGTGGGATACTCCTCACGGTGTTTGCCCCAAAAAAGCAACACTGAAGATGACCACTGCAAATAATTGTTGTCGTTTAGTTTGTGGCCTGTAATCAGAGATGAAGACTGCTCAACCAGGCCTTGGTTGAGTGACAAAGGGAAGAAAGGCCCATAAGAGACCTCGGGTGGAGAAGACGACATTCTACCGGAAGCCATTTGCCATTCTGGCTAACCCGAAAACAATGCAATTCTAACAAAAGGACGCCTACAGCAGAAGTGGTGGCACGTCCCACTACCTGCAATTCTAACAAAAAAAAGAAATATTCCTAGAAAAAATCTTTCTCCATTACAGACTGTAAATAGTAAATTAACTTCCTACATAATGCTTTAAGAAATGTGAAACCTGGTCACCTTGATTGTTTAAGTGAGTTGCAAATGCATACCCACAGCTATGACACCTGCATCAGGTTTTAGCAGCACCAAACAAGCACAAACAGAAAACGGGCACGTACACATTAAAAATAATAAAGAATAAACATTTAAAAGGATTTTTAATTGTCATTAACAACTATTAAATTCCTCTGCAGAGTCACCATCAATCAAGACTCCATCCATGGGGATTCCCTCAATTCATCCCTTAGAAAGATTCCTCATTCAAAAAATTGTTGCTATGTACATTAGATGCCTAGCAGAACAATCCATAAAGGAAAACAGAAGCAGAGAAGCACAAAATGAAAATTTTCAAATCAGTAAAATGTTCATCTCATTACATTGAATTTTTCAAAGAGACTCAAAGAGCTATATTCATTTACATCAAATTTCAACAGGACTCTAACAGTGGCACTCACCTATTACATCAAATTTCTTTCTAACGAAGCAATACAGTATATTACTTCTTTTCCAATGGTCTAAACTAATCAATATACAGCATTACATTCACATAATTGATGTATCAAAGACTCTTCCCTAAGTGCAGCCCTCTTTCTTATCTCACTCATCTCAAGCTTAAGTTGATTGCTTGCCATCTGCTCACTTTTCATCTTGATCAGCTCAGCAGGTTTGATATCTCCACAAAGAACCTTTCTCCTCAAGTCTGGATTTTTTGCATCCCTCAGGTTGAACAGAATGGACCTGTACTTCGTCTTTTGATTTCCAAGGCAACTACCCATCTGAGCAAACATCTCAGACTCAACAATTGCAGCAACCTCAACAGGATCCCCAAAATACATATTATTTCCAATCTTTCCCCTGGATTCTGATGCTACCTTTGAGAAGGCTTCCTCAAGCATGGCCCTGACTTTTTTTCTTGATGCATCTTCCACTTTCTGAGATGAAGGTTGAACAGGAGTTTGCAATGGCATCTTGAGGCGAATGATGAGCCCTTTTTTCGAAGCTTTGGTCGACTCTTCCATCTTCAGAGATGAGGGTTGAAGAGGGGGCAAGTTTGAAACATTTTCAGAACTAGGATGAGGAGGAGGCGCTGGACGCAACTTGATGCGAATGATACCAGGCCGCGTCAAACGTTTTGAGACCTCGATCTCTCTCTTCTTCCACACATCGATAAGCCGGGAAGATGCAGAGCAGATCTTTCGGCTCTTGTGCTTGCAGAGATTTTGCAGCTTCTTGTAGATGTTGTGGGTTTTGATGAGTTCAGTGTTGAAGGGACAAGTTTCAAGCTCCTTCAAACAATCAACACATCTGGAAATCTCAGATGAACCGCGAAGAATACCCTTTATGTTCGCATAATCAGCGGCTTTCTTGGCAGCTGCAAGAATCTCCAGTGTTTCATCCATGTTGAAATCTTTCTCGCAGGCAATAGAGAATCTGAAGAAGGAAATGTTTCAACGGTTTGTTTGGAAGAGAGAAACGCTGAAAGAAAACAGAGACTGAGATCTCTCTTCTTCTTATCACAGAAGCAAGGAAAGGGAAGCGATTTGCAGAAGAATGAAAAAAATATAAGGAAAGGCAGAGAATGTCTTCTATTTCGAAACAAGAACGGAGACAAACTGTAAATCCCTTCTCTCGGTTTGGAACAGAGAAGGCCTAAAAGAAAACACAGAGGTTGAATCTCTCTTTTTCTTACCACGGAAGCAAGGAAAGGGAAGCGATTTGCAGAAGAATGAAAACAATCGAAGGAAACCCAGAGAGTCTCTTCTTCTTACTCTTGAAAACAAGAATGGAAACAAGCAGTGAATGTCTTCTTTGGATTTCCGCTTCTGATCCGTCTTCTTTCTCAGAAACAGAGACTCTTCTATTCCTCGTCGGATCAGGAAAACAGAGTTTAAATTTTGAAGTGAATTTCCTATTATGCCCTCAACTTACCGTTACTTTACCTTTGTTGTAATCTCGGGTCGGGTCTTAGCTGTTGCACCCCGCGCCATTTACACAGAATAAGTATATGACATTAAGCCTTTCCCCATGTCCATGCCCAGGCCTAGGCCCAGGCCCATGTCGAGACCCAGAGCAAGCCCATGTCCAGACCCAGACCCAGGCCCAGTTCCGGAGCCAGACCCAGGCCCTAACCCAGACCCAAGCCTAGGCCTAGACCCAGGCCCAGGCCTAGACCCAGACCAGGCCCTTGTCCAGGCCCTGGTCCAGACCCATACCCAGACCCAGTCCCGAGGCCAGACCCAGACCCAGACCCAGGCCCTGGTCCAGACCCAGGTCCCGATCCAGGCTCCGACCCAGGCCCCGACCTTGACCCATACCCAGGTCCCTACTTGTCTTCCATTTTCTAACTTATATATATATTCTTCTTAAGCTGAAAATGCAAATTATATTTGAGATGAAAAATTCAATTAATTAATGTCTCCAACAAGCTTAATTTAATTAACTAAGAAAATTTAATATTTTATTAATTTTCACTAAATCTAAATACTAGTAAAGTTTATCATAAAACAAAACATGTTTTACAGTATATCATACTAGTTGCGAACTATATTCGATTGAAATTTAAAATATAAGTTTTTTTTTAGATTAGAATCATGTTTATGTTAATGTGGGTATAGTAGATGATGTCAATTTATAGTACAAGAGATTCGGGCACTGCAATGTGCAATTTCTTAAGGGTCTAAATAGAAAATCCTAGTAGAAAACATGCCTTTTTTTGAGTGACTTACCCAGAGTCTGTAATCCATGTGAACTTGAGAAGCGAAGCAAGCAAGCTTTTGTCAAAAAATCAATCTTAGAGAGCCACAAAGAGATTGGAGCTGATCCATACATATGTGTGTCGTTCTACGAGTAATTCCTGTTTGCTTGGAAACAAATACTTTTATTTTTGTTGATGACTTCTTAAAGATTTTATCGTATATCTCTTAAACCTTAAAATTGAAATGTTTAAAGTGTTCAAAAGATTTAGTGTGATAGTTAAAAGTTAGTATGGAAAGAGAATTAAGATGTAACATCCGATAATAGCACCGGGTACACTAACAACAGCTTCAACAACTTTTATGAACAGCATGAGATTCAATATTAGCTCAAATTTCCTTATTTCCCTTAACAAAATGGTGTAAGTGAAAGAAAAGTAAAATAATTACGAAGATGGCTATATATCCCATGTTTGGAAAAAAAAAATATTGCCAAGAGGTTTTTGGTGGGAGGCTGTGAATGTAGTTGTTTATTTGCAAAACAGGTCATGTTATGAGGCTTGGCATGGAACTAAACCAATAGTGGAGCACGTGAAAATACTTGGAAGCGTCTAGTACGTCAGCATTCTAGAGACCAGGCGAGATAAGCTAGAAAAGAAGACAAGAATTGGAATCATTTTAAGTAGAAGCAAAATTTCCAAAGGATTGTTGGTAAATGTCAAAGTAGATGAGAAATCACACTGGAAATGGGATAAAACTGAGGTGGAGGTCTCAAGAAATCAGTTTATGGTTAGGGATGATGAAGAAACTTCCCTTGAACCTGCTGAAGAAGAGATACCGCATTCTGATGATGAATATGATCCAGATTTTGCTGTGAGAGGAATTAGAGGGTTGCAAGATATTTATGAGAAGTGTAATGTTGTTTCAATTGTCTAATGGTTGGTTATTGTACCTGACATCCAGTGGACCAGACATCATGTATGCAGCTAGTTTACTCTAAAGTTTCATGCAATCTCTAGGTGCTGCGAAGAGGTTGTTGAAATATATAAGAGGATTCCTTAACTACAAAATTTATTATGAAGAAAATCCTGAAGTTAAATTGATGCGATTCACTAATAACGATTAGGAAGGTTTTGTGGATGACATGAACAACACTTTTCGGCCTGTTTTTCACCTTGGATCATGTATGATAAGCTAGAACTTAAAGAAACAAGAATAGTAGCACAATCTACAGTTTAGGCAGAGTATATGGCTGCAAAACGTGCAGTGAATTAGACCATATGGCTTAGGAAGGTGCTTAATGACCTTGACCTGAAGAAAAATGAGCCTACAGCCATATTTAGTAACAACCAATCAGCTATGTCCATTTACCAAAGGATTAGCTGCTTACATTTGATTTCCAAATGATGCCATAATATTTAGCATACTTAACAACTCTACAGTCAAGCCAAAAGGATTGTATAAACAACTAAACAACTATGTCAAAGACCTGCAAGTATGAAACCAATTCAACATATCAAAGACAATAAACAACTAAACAACTATAAAAATTTCTCATTCCAGAAATTGTTGCAATGTATACAGACGCCTAAACAACTATAAAAGTTCCTCATTCCAGAAATTGTTGCTATGTATACAGACGCCTAGAAGGACACTCTCAAAAAGAAAATAGAAGCAGAAAAACACAGAACCAGAAATTCCAGATCAGCTAAATGTTCATATCCGTTCATTGAATTTTTTGAAAGAGACTCAAAGCAACGTATTCACTTACATCAAATTTCAACGTGAGACTACTAGTTGTTCTAAATTATTACATCAAATTTCAAACCAACATAGCAATATAGAATACATGTCCCTAAAATTTGTGTATTAAAAAAGATTTGAATATTTATAGGAAAACCATGATAGCCAGTTCGAAAACACGAACACAGCTACAACATCTGGATCAGGTTTGAGCAACAGCAGCAGCAGGAGAAGCACAAATGGAAAGCTGACGCATATACATAAAAGAGAAACTAACCTTAGAAAGCATGTTTCATTGTTATAAAAGAGGTAAATAGGTCAGTGATGAACATGTATTAATTTAAGAGATTAAAAAGAAACACTCACACGAATCAACTGTTTCAAGCTCGTGGAGATACGAATCATATGACCTCATAATTCGTCAAGAACTATCTCCTAAAGTTTTCATCTTAAATAATTCTATTATTTCTCTTAACTTATAATAATATCCTGCTCTTTTGTACTTTAATATGATACGTTCTCTAGATTTGCTTACGTAAAGGAATTAAAATTTGCCACCGATTAAGCTACAACAAAAATAATTAATCAGCCTAGTCATACAAAGCAATGGGACAAGTATATAACTAGTGGATTAACAATGTCGAAATCAAGAGATAGTGGCATAAAGTTTTAGATTCTCTCTTGATACCTTACTCATAAAAAGTACAGTTTCAATAATGTTATAAACACTTATCTAATTTACTGTTACCAGCATAACTTAAAAATGCAATAAGAAGTAAACTCTATGTATACATAAAAGAAAATATTAAATACCAAATTGGTACACCCATTTGCAACACAAACACACACATAGTCATAATTGCAGCACCAATGCTTAGAAACAAATACTTGTGATTTTTGTTGATGAATTTTAAAGGTTTTATTGGATATACCTCTTTAAGCTTAAAATTGAAGTGTTTGAAGTATCCATGAGATTTAAAATGATGGTTGAAAATCTGTATGAAGAGAAGAAAAAGATTCTAAGATTCGATAATGGCACCAGATACACCAACAGCAGCTTCAACAATTTATTTGAGCAGTTTATGATTCAAAACCAGCTCAAATTTCCTTATTCCTCTCCATAAAATGGTTTAAGTAAAAGAAAAGTTAAATAATTACAGATATGGATATGTTTCATGTTTGAAAAAAAAAAAATTGCCAAAAATTTTTTGGTGGGAGGCTTTAAATATGGTTGTTTATTTGCGAAACAGGTTGCCAACAAATGCTTTAGAGGCAAGTGACTTATATGAGGCTTGGCATGGAACTATACCAACAGAGGAGTACTCGAAAATGCTTGGAAACATTTGCTATGTCCATATTCTAGAAACCAAGGGAGATAAGCTAGAAAAGAATGCAAGAATACACATCATGTTAGGTATCAGCAAAATTGCCAAGGGATGTAGAATTTTGTATCTTGAATCCCAAAAAGTGGTTGTTGCAAGAAATGTCAAAGTGGTTGAGAAATCACACTGGAAATGGGATAAAACTAAGGTGGAGGTCTCAAGAAATCAATTTGTTGCCAGGGATGATGAAGAAACTTCCTTTGAACCTGCTGAAGAAGAGATACCAGATTCTGATGATGATTTCGAATGAGATTTTGCTGTGAGAGGAATTAGAAGCTTGCAAGATATTTACAAGAGGTGCGATGTTGTTTCAATGGCCTAATGGTTGGTTATTATGCTTGATATCCACTTGACCATACATCATGTAAGCAGCCAGTTTACTCTCAAGATTCATACAATCTCTGGGTGAACTGTATTTCAAGGCTGGGAAGAGGTCGTTGAGGTATATAAGAGGATCCCTTGACTATAAACTTTATTATGAAATAAATCCTGAGGTTAAATTGATAGGCTTCACTAATAGTGATTAGGTAAGTTTCATGGATGACATGAACAGCACTTATGGGCATATTTTTCACCTTGGATCATGCATGATAACCTAGAACTCAAAGAAACAAGTATAGTGGCTCAATCTAAAGCTTAAGGCAGAATATGTGGCTGCAAAAAGTGTAGTGAATTAGACCATCTGGCGTGGAAAGGTGCTCAATAACCTTGATCAGAAGCAAAATGACCCTGCAGCTATGTTTTGTAACAACCAATCAGCTCTGTTCATTACCAAGAACCATGTGTTTCATAGCATGACCAAATAAATCAAGATTAAATATTACTTTGTGAGAAAAGTGGAGAAGGAGGAAGAAGTTTGTTTTCACCATTGCAAGTTCGAAGAGCAGCTGGCTGATGTCCTTATCAAACAACTTCCCAAGCATAGGTTTGAAGCCTTAACATACATGCTTGGCGTTGTTAGCAAAGTTAGTGTTCAAGGCTTGACAAATTTGACTGTCAACAGAAAAAATTTTATTATATCCAAGTTTATGTTTCATATTGTTTTGTTTTCTGAGTTGTAGGAAGTTTGTGTTAGTGTATAACCTGGTTTTGCTACGTCGAGAAAATATCCTTAGCAGAGATGAAGACTGAGATAAGGATGTTGCTAACTTCCATTCACTACAAACTTCGACAGTAATAAAACATTAACACGAGCAAGAAACAGAAGGTGTAAAGCATAAGATTGGAAATGTTAGAAATTCAATGAAGTAAACAAATCAATTGGCAACTGCTCAGCTGATACATGAGTTCATAACTAGTGCGGGCAATAAGCTGCAGTGTATTGCAAATCATTTGAAATTTTAACAAGCAAATCATTTCAAATTTAACGATTTTTATATCAAGTTCTTTATATAAGGTCTAATTAAGATTAGATTCACCAAATTCAGAAAGTTGGAAATGCAGAGGAGAACCAGAAAAGCTCTCTTGACTGTTCCAACTCTTAGAAAATGCTCTTGATCCCTATAAAAGCACTTTGTTAGGAGAGTTCGACAGATAACTCTTCTGAAACACTAAATACAAGCTTAATCCAATTAACCAAGAAGATTTATTGCTTTGTCAAGAAATGTGAAACCAGGCCTCCATGATTGTATAAATGAGTTGCAAAGACATGACACAGCTATAACACCTGCATCAAGTTTTAGCAGCACCAAAACAAGGACAAACAGATAAAACTCTCAGGTTGATCGTTGGTTCAGAATGTTTTGTCGCACTGACGAGACCATGAATAAACAACAAAATGTTGAATGCTTGGCCTATGCAACCTCATTCATTCTGGTGCCATATGCTCATTAAAAACATCTACAAAGGCTTTAACAAATCCAAGGTTTTCCTCCAGGTAAGTCCAAAGCAGAATTTAGTCACCAGTCAAGCAATGTGAGTTATTCCTTTCATTTTTGTGAATGCACAATTCAAACTTTCCAAATGTCTTCAATAAATTTAATCTAACAAACTAATAAAAAAAATTTAATCTTTGATAATTTAAATTAAGTCATCACGACTATATACAAAAAAAACGTCCCAAAAATTTATTTATTAAAAAAGATTAAGTATTTATAGGAAAACCATGATAGCCAGTTCAAAAGCACGATCACGGCTTAGCACATGGATCAGATTTTAGCAAGAGCAGCGTCAAGAGAAGCACAAATAGAAAGCTTTCATCTTAAACAATTTTATTAGTTCTCTAACTTATAGTAACATCCTAGTCTGTTCTCCTAAACTCCAATCAAGTGGAAGAATATTACATTTAATTTACAAGTTGGTTTTTGGTTTGAGCTCTAATTTAATCGTATACCTTGTCTACATTTATTCACGTTAAAGAATTAAATATGCCACCAATTAAGCTACGATAAGAACAATTAATCAAGCTTGTCATACAAAGCAATGACACAAATACGTAACTAGTGGATTGGTAATATTGAAATCAAGAGATAGTGGAATAGATCATACGACAAATTGTAGTTCGACTAGTTATAGAGCTTTCAATTCTCTCTTGAGATTCCATTCATAAATGTTACAGTTTCAATAATGTAACAAACACTTGTCTAGGTTATTGTTATATGCACAACAGAAAATTCTAATAAGAAGTAAACTTTATGTATGCATAAAGAAGATATTAAAAACCAAATTAGTACACCCATTTGCAGCAGAAACACACACATAGTCATAATTGCAGCACCTATGCCAGTTAGATCACTGTTGCCGCTGCAGAAGACTAAAGAGAAAAAAACACATAATCATAATTCCCTCAATTCACCCCCCAAAAGAATCCCTCATTCCAGAAATTGTTGCTGTGTAGACAGATGCCCAGAAGAACAATCCATGAAGGAAAATAAAAGCAGAGCAACACAAATGAAAATTTTCAAATCTGCTAGATCTTCATACCCTTTTCATTGAATTTTTCAAAGAGGCTCAAAGAACCATATTCGCTATATCATCAAATTTCTAACCAAAAAAGTAAAGGCATGAGTATGTGGCTGCAGCAACGGTAGTGAATTAGACCATATGGCTTGGAAGGTGCTTAATGACCTTGATCAGAAGCAAAATGACCCTCCACCCATGTTTTGTAACAACTAATCAGCTGTGTCTATCACCAAGAATCTTGGGTTTCATGAAAAGATCAAATACATCAAGATTAAATATCATTGTGGGAGAAAAGTAGAGAAGGAGGAAGAAGTTTGTTTGCAGCATAGTCCGAAGAGCAACTGGCTGCTACTTTACCAAACCACTTCCCAAGCACAGGTTTGAAGCCTTAAGAAAGATGATTAGCATTGTTAGCAAAGTTAATATTGGAGGGTTGATGATTTGTTTTTAAGTTGTAGAAAGCTTGTGTTACTGTATAACCTTGTTTTGCTTAAGAGAGTCATGAATATTTTTTCTATTTTTAGTATCATAGAAGCTGTCTTGGACAATAGATCATGTCTACCTTTTATGGTGATGAATAAAGCAGAAAAATCTGGTTTTTGGCCTCAATTTTCTTTCTTTTCTTCTCTAATTTTTTTTCCAGATCTCTCTGCACAAAATATGAATTACATAACTTAGCTGACCCATATTACCTACAAGAATAAACACAACCAGCTTGCAAAATAATGTAATCAAGAAAATCATACATCAAAATGAAAAAATATATGATACAGAACCAAAATCCCAAAAACAATTATAACCTACTAATTACTTCTTATGAAAAGTTAATGAAAAACAATTCATTTTATTCACCCGAAAAATCAAATATAACTTAAAGACAGTCTAAAATTACCTTATCTGGCTAGTCATACAAAGCAATGGCATAAGTACATAACTAGTGGATCAACAATGTCGAAATCAAGAGACAGTGGCATAGAGCTTTACATTCTCTCTTGATACACTACTCATAAAAGGTACAGTTTCAAGTGTTTGTACTGTTATCTGCATAACTAAAAAATGCAGTAGGAAGTAAACTCTATGTATACATACAAAGAAATGTTAAACACCAAAATTAGTACACCCATTTGCAACACAAACACACAGTCATAATTGCAGCACCAATGCCAGTTAGATCACTGTTGCTGCTGCAGAAACTCACAATCAAAGCCACAATTGTTGAATTATCATAATAAATATTTAAAAAAAGATGTGCAGAATTCAACACTTCATATGTAACCTATAAGAAACAAAACATGAAACAAAAAGCTATTGAAACACAGAAGATTGATATTATATTTTCTCTTTTAAAAATAAGAAGATACTCAAAACTAAATTTTGCAAGAGAAAACACCTCTCTAACCATTTGCATCCATGTATAATTGGTAGCAATGCTATTGCACAAGCAGCAGCAGCAGTAAAACTTGTCAATGACATACCATTTGTTGGGTCCATGGTGTTGCCAAAATTGTTAGAACAGGAATGCAATAAGAAGTAAGCTCTCAAATTGAAACAACTGAAAATCTGCAACTCTTAAAACAATTCAACATGTTAGAGAAAATAAGCAACTACACAACTAAACATTCATGGGGACTCCTCAACTCCTCCCTAGAAAAATTCCTCATTCAAGAAACTGCGCAGGAAAAAAATTCCATAAAAGAAAATATACGGAGAGGAGCACTATAGGGCAGGATATCAAGTCGACAAACTTTCATCTCATTTCACTGAATTTTTTGAAAGAGACTCAAAAAACTATATTCACTTACATCAAATCTCAACTTGAGACTACTAGTTGTTCTCATCTATTACATCAAATTTCATACCAATAAAGCAATACAGAATAATACTTTTTTCTTCAATGGTCTAAACAATTTTGAAGTCGAGTTTATAGTTACACTAAGGAGCTCATAATGTCAAATACTTGGCCTACACAATCTCTTTTATTTTGGTGCCAGAGGCTCATTCAAAACCCCTACAAAGGCTTTAGCAAAGCCAAGGTGTCCTCCATTAAGCCCGAAGCCTAAATCGGCCTCCAGTCAAGCAACATTAGTTATTCTCTCAATTTTTGTGATTGTGTGATCCAAACTTTCCAAAAGGGATTAAATTTAAGGGACCAAAAAGGATTACTCACACCAACATTGATTCTTGCTGGTGGAGCTGCAAATCATGAATATCATCAGACATGCCTAAAATATTTCTCCCAAATGCCCTCATAATTTCTTGAAGAACAATATCTTGCTTTCTCATCTTTAACAATATTACATAATTGCTCTCAAGACTCCATCAAAGACAATAAACAACTAACAACTATAAAATTCCTCTGCAGAGTCACCACAAATCAAGACTCCATCCATGGGGATTCCCTCAATTCATCCCCTTGAAAAATTATTCATTCCACACATTGTTCCTATGTACATTAGATGCCTAGAAGAACAATCCATAAAGAAAAATAGAAGCAGAGAAGCACAAAATGAAAATTTTCTAATCAGCAAAATGTTCATCTCATTTCATTGAACTTTTCAAAGAGGCTCAAACAGACATATTCACTTACATCAAATTTCAACAGGACTCTAACAATGGTGCTCACCTATTACATCAAATTTCTAACCAACGAAGCAATACAGGATATTACTTCTTTTCCAGTGGTCTAAACTAATCAATATACAGCATTACATTCAGATAATTGATGTATCAAAGAATCTTCCCTAAGTGCAGCCCTCTTTCTTATCTCACTCATCTCAAGCTTAAGTTGATTGCTTTCCATCTCCTCACTTTTCATCTTGATCCGCTCAGCAGGTTTGATATCTCCACAAGGAACCTTTCTCCTCAAGTCTGAATTTTTTGCATTCCTCAGGTTGAACAGAATGGACCTGTACTTCATCTTTTGATTACCAAGGCAAGTACCCATCTGAGTAAACATCTCAGACTCAACCATTGCAGCAACCTCAAAAGGATCCCTCAAACACATATTCTTTCCAATCTTTGAGAAGGCTTCCTCAAGCATGGCCCTGACTTTTTTTCTTGATGCGTCTTCCACTTTCTGAGATGAAGGTTGAACAGGAGTTTGCAATGGCATCTTGAGGCAAAAGACGAGCCCTTTGTTCGAAGCTTTGATTGACCCTTCCATCTTCAGAGATAAGGGTTGAAGAGAGGACAATTTTAAAACATTGTCAGAACTAGGTTGAGCAGGAGGCGCAGGCCGCAGCTTGGTGCGAATGATACCGGGTCGCGTCAAACATTTTGAGACTTGGATCTCTTTCTTCTTCCACACATCGATAAGCCGGGAAGCTACAGAGCAGATCTTTCTGCTCTTGTGCTTGCAGAGATTTTGAAGTTTCTTGTAGATGTTGTGGGTGTTGATGAGTTCAGTGTTGAAGGGACAAGTTTCAAGCTTCTTCAAACAATCAACGCATCCGAAAATCTCGGATGAACCCAGAAGAATACCCTTTATGTTTGCAGAATCAGCGGCTTTCTTGGCAGCTGCAAGAATCTCCACTGTTTTATCCATCTTGAAATCTTTCTTGCAGGCAATAGAGAATCTTAAGAAGGAAAGGTTTCATCGGTTTGTTTGGACGAGAGAAACTCTGAAAGAAAACAGAGACTGAATCTCTCTTCTTCTTATCACAGAAGGAAAGAAAGGGAAGCGATTTGCAGAGGAATGACAAATGGAAGGAAACCCAAACTCATTCCTCAACCCGCAGCTGCCAAGAAAGCCGCTGATTCTGCAAACATAAAAGGTATTCTTCTGGGTTCATCCGAGATTTCCAGATGCGTTGATTGTTTGAAGAAGCTTGAAACTTGTCCCTTCAACACTGAACTCATCAACACCCACAACATCTACAAGAAGCTTCAAAATCTCTGCAAGCACAAGAGTCGAAAGATCTGCTCTGCAGCTTCCCGGCTTATCCACGTGTAGAAGAAGAGACAGATCAAAATCTCAAAACGTTCGACGCACCCCGGTATCATTCGCATCAAGCTGCGGCGTGCGCCTCCTGCTCAACCTAGTTTTGACAATGGTTCAAAGTTGCCCTCCCTTCAACCCTCGTCTCTGAACATGGAAGAGTCCACCAAAGCTTTGGACAAAGGGTTTATCATTGGCCTCAAGATGCCATTGCAAATACTCTTCAAAACTTAAACTTTATAAAATATTAATATAATATAAATTGAGAATTAATTTTATTTAATCTATATTAGTTAAATTTTTAAAATTTTAAATAATTTAAATACATTGAAATATTTACTAAAAATAAAAATTAAGAAGACATTTAAATACCTTTAAGATATTTTTTCTCTTTTAGACTTTATAACAAATAAAATTGTAAAAAATGATTGATTCATATATCTGCTGATATATTCATACAAAACTTTTCATATATATATATAATATCTTAATTTTTAGTTTATTTAATTTTTTTCAAAATATTTATTATATATAAATTGTTGTATATTATTTATCTAATATTAAATTATGAATATAAATTATTACTAATATAATATTAAATTATTAATTAAAAATAAATATAAAACTTAACCTTATATAATTTTAAAATTAATAAATTTTTTTAAAAATTTAAGTTTTATAAAATTTTAATATAATACAAATTAAGAATTAACTTTAATTAATTATATTAGTTAAGTTTTTGAATTTTTAAATAATTCAAATATATTGAAATATTTACCAAAATTAGATATTTATAAGACATTTAAATATTATCTTTACATCATGATATCTTTCCTGTTTAAGATTTTATACTAAATAAGATTCTAAAAAAAAAATTCTTGCACTGTAAACTAACTGTTGATATATACATACAAAACCTTCTATATATATACATATATGTAACATCTCCTATTTTATATATATATATATATCTTTGTGTGTGTATATGTTAATACAATGAGTAATCAAAGATGGCAGTAACTCATAAAACTTGAATAGAAGACATAACAATTCCTCTCCTACTAAAATGTCCAACCAAGAGTTTGATGAGATTCAAATGCATTTGCAAGTCATTATCTACTCTGATACACAATCCAAAGGCCATTGACAAAAGCATTCTCTTTAAAGCCAACAGCGAGAACACCAACAGTACCACCTTTCAACTCCTCATCAATCATATCAACAAGAACTCTAACCCTGATGACACGGAGGAGTCTGCTGTGTTTTCTCTCTGTTCTTATAACCACCTTCATGAAATGTCTACAACCCAATACATCATTTCCATCAACTCACCTGATCATGGGTCAACGACAGTCAACGTGGTGGGTTCATGTAATAGGATAATGTGTTTACATGATCATTATAGGGATAATTTTTTCCTATAGAATCCTACTACTAGTGAGTTAAAAATTTTTTCACCACTCAAATTTCAATATTTTAATCACAATAGTAGAAACGTTGTTGCTTATGTAATTTTTTTTTTGTTTGAATACCTTCTAAAAGGTAAGGATTATAAGGCGATAAAACTCATAAAAATTCGTACAAGAGCTTACTATATAGAATTTTACAATCTAGAAGAAAATTCTTGGAAAAGAATCGATGTTCAAGGAACGAGTATAGTTGATTTTTTCAAAAATTCAAGCATGATGGTGAACTGTAAATTGTGCCAACAATGAAAGAAGAATCACTACATTTGATATGGGCAATCAGATTTTTGTGAACACAAGACTGCCGGATAATACCAATAAGTTTTTTACGTTCATGTGGTTCTACCCATTAAGTGAATATTTATCAATTTGTGTTAGTCAATGGTACAGCTTAAGGATGGAGGATGGTTGGTGGTTTGACATGTGGGTTTTGCATGAAATTGATGTAAAGGACTCTTGGAGTAAATTGTATAGAATTGATCCCATTCCTGGGTTATACTGGTGTTGGTATCTATTGGGTTGCTGGAAGGATGGCAAGGGAGAGATGATCTTATATGACATAGACACCCGACAAGTCACTGAGCTTGAAATTGAAGGAGTATATAAAACCTTACAGATTGTTGCTTATGAAGAGAGTAAGGATAAGATAATCAAAGACTTTTCTGATTGATATTTCTCTATTTAATTTCTCTTCTAAATCAACTTTTTGTAAGATGGTTTGCACTTTACTTTTTTCTATGAAGTAGTGGGCTCAAGTCAAGCCTTGTATTTTACATTTTGCTCTCTTCTAAATCTTTTACTCTCTTTTAAACCATCTTTTGGTTAGATGGTTTGTATTTTACATTTTTTTTATAAAGTTATGAGTTAAAGTCGTGTTTGTTGTGTGTGTTCTTAATAAGAGATTGTAAAATTATTAGTTGTTTTATTATTAATGTATTGGTACTGTCTAGTTATTGAAATGCATGATTTCTCTTTTAACATGTAGTTATTGATACTGTTAGAATTAATCATCTCAATAAAGCTATCATGTTTGAGTGATGAAAAATTAATTATCTTTAAAAATGACTTGTTAGCGGTTAATTATTGACTAGTTCTATCCAAGATGCGAAGTAATCCAATTCAAATTATTAAGTAATATATTGTTTAAATAGATCAATATCTTACAAATAAATTAATTCAGTTCTTTCGTTTTCATTTGAATAAAGTCATTCAATATGTGTAAAAAATAAAATCGCAGATTATTAATTCAATTATCCATAGATAATAAGGTAGTTAGGTTCATAAAATTAATGTATGAAGTTGAGAGAGTCATCATCTTTTGCACTATCAATTTATTTACCTTCTCATATGGATGAAATGAATTCTAGAAAATTTTATTTGCTAATAAAATTATTTGTTTCAATAATATAGTTTATTTGAATTGTAAAACATATATATAAGTTGGAATTTTCATATTGTTACCGTTAAAAATATATCTCATTTATTATGTAATTCTACTCTAAAATTTGAACTAACCTAAAGAAAACTGTAAATTTGGAAAAGAATTGAACAAAATTTAATTTGTTACAAAACTAACTTAAGGTATCCACTAAAATAACTCAGTGTTGAATTCTATACCAATTTATTTTTAGAGTCTGCAGCATATTTATATTTGAGGAACTTCAATTATATGCATGTCTTCGATCATATGCATGTTCATCAAGAGATGAAAGTTCATAATTTTGAAAATTAATGGCAAACTCTCAATGATAATCTGTACCATTTTTCAAGTTATCTGCAATTCATATATAAAGCTACAAATATATTCATCTACAATTTTAACCTCGAGTTTGAAGTTATAGTATCGAGCTCATGAAGAAACAACAATGTCAAATATTTGGCTTACATACCCTCTTTCGTTTTGGTACAATAGGCTCATCGAAAAGACCTACTAAGGCTTTAACAAAGCCAAGGTCTCCTCCATTCAGCCCAAAGCATAATTCAGCCACCAGTCAAGCAATGTTAGTTATTTCTTTAAATCTTTGTGGCCTTGTGATCCGAACTTTCCAAATGTCTTGAACAAGATTAATCTAATTAACTAAAAAAATTAATACTTAGTTAATTTTCACTAAAGCTTAATACTAATAAAGCCTATCATAAAATAAAACATTCTGTACAGTATATCTTGGTGGATACTAACTATTTTCAGTTGAAATAAAAAATATAAGTTTTTCTTTATATTATAATTATGTTTATGCTAATGTGGGTATGGTAGATGATGCCAATTTATGGTACAAGAGATTTGGGCACTGCAACATGCAATTTCTTAAGGGTCTAAATAGAAAATCCTTGTAGAAAACATGCATTTTTTGAGTGACTTGCCCAGAGTCTGTAATGTATGTGAACTTGGGAAGCGAAGCAAGTAAGTTTTTCTCAAAAATTCAATCTTAGAGGGCTACAAAGAGACTGGAGCTGATCCATTCATATGTGTGTCGCCTTATGAGTAATTCTTCTTTGCTTGAAAATAAATATTTCTATTTTTGTTGATGACTTTTCAAAGATTTCATTGTATATCTCTTAAAACTTAAAATTGAAGTGTTTAACGTATTCAAAAGATTTAGTACGATAGTTAAAAGTTAGTATGAAGAGAAGATTAAGATATAAGATCCGATAATAGCAGCAGGTACAACAACAACAGCTTCAACAACTTCTGTGAGCAGTATGGGATTCAACATTAGCTCAAATTTTCTTATTCCCCTTAATAAAATGATGTAAGTAAAATAATTATAGAGATAGCTATATGTCTCATGTTTGGAAAAAAATGTATTGCCAAAAGATTTTTGGTGGGAGGCTGTGAATGTGGTTGTTTATTTGCAAAACAGGTTATGTTATGAGGCTTGGCATGGAAATGACCCAACAGTGGAGCACTTGAAAATACTCGAAAGCATCTACTACGTCAACATTCTAGAGACCAGGGGAGACAAGCTAGAATAGAAGACAAGAATGGGCATCACTTTAGGTAGAAGCAAAATTACCAAGGGATTGTTGGTAAATGTCAAAGTAGGTGAGAAATCACACTGGAAATGAGATAAATCTGAGGTGTCGGTCTCAAGAAATTGGTTTGTTGTTAGGGATGATGAAGAAACTTCCTTTGAACCCGCTAAAGAAGAGATACCACATTTTGTTGTGAGAGATACCGCGAGATATTTACAGGAGGTGCAATGTTGTTTCACTGGCCTAATGGTTGGTTATTATACTTGACATCCACTAGGCCAGACATCACATATGCAGCTAGTTTATTCTTGAGATTCATGCAATCTCTAGGTGAACTACATTTCAAGGCTGGAAAAATGTTGTTGAGGTATATAAGAGGATTCCTTGACCATAAAATTTATTATGAACCTGAAGTTAAATCGAAGGGTTTCGCTAATAGAAATTAGGGAGGTTCTGTGGATGATATAAACAGCACTTATGAGCATGTTTTTCACCTTGGATCATGTATGATAAACTAGAACTCAAAGAAACAAGAATAGTGGCACCATCTACAGCAAAGGCAGAGTATGTGGCCGCAGCAAGTGTAGTGAATTAGATCATCTGGCTTAGGGAGTACTTATTAACCTTGATCAGAAGCAAAATGACCCTACAGTCGTGTTTTGTAACAACTAATCAGCTGTGTTTATTACCAAGAATTCTGCATTTCATGGCAAGACCAAATACATCAAAATTAAATATTACTTTGTGAGGAAAGTAGAGAAGAAGGAAGAAGTTTGTTTGCAGCATTGCATGTGTGAAGAGCACCTGGCTAATGTCCTAACCAAACCACTTCCCAGGAACAGGTTCAAAGCCTTCAGAAAGATGATCGGCATTGTTAACGGAGTTAGTGTTGAGGGGTTGACAATTCGGTTGTCAACCAAAGAAATTTTATTTTATCCAAGTTTATGCGTGATAACCTTGTTTTCCTATGTCAAAAAAATATTGTCAGCAGAAATGAAGACTGAATTAAGGATATTGTCATTTGAATACACATATATGTAATGAAGGCTAACTTCGACTGGCTACACACTTCAAAAGCATTGAAACATAAACACAAGCAAGAATTAAATAGAAGATATAAAGCATAAGATTGGAAATGTTAGAAATTAAATAAACTAAACAAACCAATTGGCAACTGCTTAGCTGATATATATCTTCATGACTAGTGTGAAAAATAAGCTGCAAACAAACCAATTGGCAACTGCTTAGCTGATATATATCTTCATGACTAGTGTGGAAAATAAGCTGCAGCTTATTGCAAATCATTTCAAATTTTAACGAGCAACTCATTTCAAATTTTAACGATTTTTACTCAATAAGATTCAATTTAATAAGTTTACCACTAAAAAACTAAATATTCCAGACATCTCTACTACCATGTAAGAAAACATAAATCCAAAACTGACTACAATTTTACACACTAGAAACTTGAGAATCAAATTCGAAGTCACCCATTACAAGATCATAACTACTCTGTCTCTGCTGCAGATTAAAATGGAAGCATTTTTTCTCAACTATCTAGAACTCTAATTATGTGTAGATATCCTTAGTAAGTCATCCTTTTCCTATCAAAATTTAAGATAAACTAATTATATTAAGTCTACATACAAAATTGGATTTGAACCTAACCGTTAGAAGTTTCATTTCAACTTCTTTGTATAAGGTCTGATCAAGAGTAGATTCACCTAATTCAAAAAATTGCAAATGCGGAGGAGAACAAGAAAAGCCCCATTGACTGTTCAAACTCTTAAATAATGCTCTTGATCCCTATAAAAGCCTTACCAGAGTAGAGAATTTAACAAAATTTCTGAACTTGTTATAAACATAACCTGTGATATCCACTAAATAAGCCTCAAGTTCTAGACCATTTGATGTGTGAAGACTGCAGCAGACCTATATAATGGAATTTAATCATATTCATGTCAGACTTTGTTTTAACCAAACCTTCACATATCCTCTCCGCCATACTTTTCTTCTTGTCGAAGCAGTTTGATGACACAATCTCTTGACATATTACCCTGCCATCTAATTGCACCATCAAACCTAAGAGGCTAATTTTCAACCCAGGAAATTGTCCATTATATGTCACCCTGTTCATCAAGAGGCAAAATTTCAAAATATATAAATCCAATGACAAACTCACTTTGACAATCAAGACCATTTTCAAATTGATCTTCAATCTACGTTTAAAACCGAAAATACTATTCTTCTATGATTTTAAGCTTGAGTTTAAGGTTACAATAATTAGTTCGTGAAGAAGCAACGATGCCAAACATTTGGGCTCCTCCCTCCTCCTTTGTGGTGCCATACGCTGCTAAAGTTTCAGCGAAGTCAAGGTTTTTCTTGGAACATTTTCCAGAACAACACAAGAATACATCTCCTCCATTCTCTGCATCAATATGTTAGTATCTCTCCTTCATACTTTCGGCTAATACATCTCTTCTTTGCTCAAGTTACTTTCATTTAGTGTTGGATAATGCGCACAAATTATGTGAATCTAAGATCCCTAACAGTACTTAAGTGAAATTTGGTAAATTTAGTCATGTTATGTTTACTATCACCATGGTGACAGTGAAAATCCAAAAGGTAAGAAAAAAAAAATTAAAAGTTGCGATTCACCAAGGTCTATTTCCTCCAAGTTCAGAGAAATTGAAAACTCAGACCTTCTGTGAAAGTCAAGTACATAAATGGTGTAAGCGAAAGAAAAGTAAAATAATAACAAAGATGACTATATGACTCATGTTTGAAAAAAGAAAATTGCCAAAAAGTTATTGGTGGGAGGCTGTAAATGTGGTTGTTTATTTGCAGAACAGGTTGCCAATGAAAATTTTGAGAGACAAGACATGTATGGGGCATGGCATGGAACTAAACCAACAGCAGAGCATTGAAAATGCTTCGAAGTATTTGCCATGTCCACATTCTAGAGATCAATGGATATTGAATTTTTTATCTTCAATCTAAAAAAGGGATTGTTGCAAGAAATGTCAAAGTGGATGAAAAATCACACTGGAATTGGGATAAAACTAAGGTGGAGGTCAAGAAATCAGTTTGTGGTTAGAGATGATGAAGAAACTTCCTTTAAACCTGCTGAAGAAGAGATACCAGATTCTGATGATGATTCTGATCCAGATTTTGCTGTGAGAGGAATTAAAAGCTTGCAAGAATTCATGAGGTGCAATGTTGTTTCAATGACCTAATGGTTGGTTAATTCATGAGGAATTAAAAACTATGCCAGACATCGTGTGTGCAGCTAGTTTACTTTCAAGCAATCTCTGGGTGGATTACATTTCAAGGCTGGGAAGAGGTCGTTGACTATAAAATTTATTATGAAAGAAATCTTGAAGTAAACTAATGGGGTTCACTAATAGTGATTAGGGAAGTTATGTGGATGACATGAACAGCATTTATGGGCATGGATAAGCTAGAACTCTAAGAAACGAGAATAGAAGCACAATCTACATCAAAGGCGGAGTATGTGGCTGCAGCTAGTGTAGTGAATTAGACCATCTGGCTTAGGAAGGTACTTAATAACCTTGATCAGAAGCAAAATGACCATACAGCCATGTTTGTAACAACAAATCAGCTGTGTCTATTACCAAGAATCCTACATTTCATGAAAAGATCAAATACATCAAGATTAAATATTATTGTGGGAGAAAAGTAGAGGAGGAAGAAGTCTGAAGAGCAACTGGCTGCTGTCTTACCAAACCACTTCCCGAGCACTTTGAAGCCTCAAGAAAATGATTGGCATTGTTAACAAAGTTAGTGTTGGAGGATTAACAATTTGTTTTTAAGTTGTCGAAAACTTGTGTTAGTGTATAACCATGTTTTTCTTAACTGACCTATATGACCGACAAGAGCAAACACAACCAGCTTAAAAAATAGCATAAACAAGAAAATTATAGATGAAAATGAAAAAAAATATATGATACAGAAGCAAAATCTCGAATTTTAATAACCAGATCGATAAGCAAACAACTTCATAAGTCAAACACACAAAACAATGAAAGTAGAAGTTACCTCAGGATTTTAATAACCTCGGTTTGAGCTTCCAAAATCTATGAACGCAAAAAGGAGAAACACTAACTACAACTTTTCTAAAACACTAAATAAAGGCTTAATCCAATTAACCAAGAAGATTTATTGCTTTGTCAAGAAATGTGAAACCAGGCCACCATAATTGTATAAATAAGTTGCAAAGACATACACACAGCTATAACACCTGTATCAGGTTTTAGCAGCACCAAGACAAGCATAAACAGGAAAAACAGGCACATACACATTAAATCCTACAGGCACATATACATTTTATCAGAGGCACCCAGACAAGCAAAACCCTTGGCTATGTTCAACAAGCAGAACATAACAGAGAGAGAAAATATAATACTATGTTAAAGAGGTCCAGAAAGAAAAAATTCTCAGGTTGATCTTTGATCCAGAATGTTTTGTCGCACAGACGAGATCGTGTATAAACAAAAAAATATTGAATGCCATATGCTCATTAAAAGCATCTACAAAGGCTTTAACAAACCCAAGGTTTCCCTCCAGGTAAGCCCAAGGCAGAATTTAGTGACAAGTCGAGCAATACGAGTTATTCCTCTCATTTTTTTGAAAGCACAATTCAAGCTTTTCAAATGTTTTCAAAAAATTTAATCTAACAAACCAAGAAAAAAATCTAATCTTTGACAATTTAAAGTAAGTCATCACAGATTTGTACACGAGAACGTTCCAAAAATTTATATATTAAAAAAGATTAAGTATTTACAGGAAAACCATGATAGCAAGTTCAAAAGCACGATAACAGTTAGCACATGGATCAAATTTTAGCAAGAGCAGCATCAAAAGAAGCACAAATAGAAAGCTTTCATCTTAAACAATTCTATTAGTTCTCTAACTTATAGTAACATCCTAATCTATTCTCCTAAACCCCAATCAAGTGAAAGAATATTACATTTGATTTACAAGTTGGTCTTTGCTTTGAGCTCTAATTTAATTATATACCTTGTCTTAATTTGTTTACGTAAAGGAATTAAATATGCCACCGATTAAGTTACAACAAGAACAATTAATCAGGCTAGTCATACAAAGCAATAGCACAAGTACGTAACTAGTAGATCAGTAATGTTGAAATCAAGAGATAGTGGAATAGATCATATGACAAATTGTAGTTTGACTAGTTATAGAGCTTTGGATTTTCTCTTGAGATTCCATTCATAAAAGTTACAGTTTCAATAATGTAACAAACACTTATCTTGGTTACTGTTATATGCACAACGGAAAATTCTAGTAAGAAGTAAACTTTATGTATACATAAAGAAGATATTAAAAACCAAAGTAATATACCCATTTGCACCAAAAACACACACATAGTCATAATTGCAGCACCTATGCAGTCAGATCACTGTTGGTGCTGCAGAAACTCACAATCAAAAGCACACCACACAAGCTAGCTGCGAAATGAAAACAGACAAGCACAAATAATATGCTGGCAGAAACACATAAAAAAAGTTAGCAATTAGATATCAACAAAAGGCTTTCCATTAGCCTTTGCAATGATATAACAAATTTTGGGTCCATGTCTTGCCACAATTGTTGGATTATCATAATTAACACTTAACAAAGAGATGCAGAAATCAACACTTCATGTGTGACCTACAAGAAACTCATTAGATTGATATAATATTTTCCCTTTCAAAAATAAGGAGAAACTCAAAACTAAATTTTGCAAGAGAAACCAAGTCCATAACCATTTGCATCCAAAAGATAATCAGCAGAAATATATATATATATATATATATATTTATAATTGTTAGCAATACTATTGCACAAGCAGCAGCAGCAATAAAAATTGCCAATGACATACCATTTGTTGGGTCCATAGTGTTTCCAAAATTGTTAGAACAGAAATGCAATAAGAAGTAAGCTCTCAAATTGAAACAATTGAAAATCTTCAACTCTTAAGACAATTCATCAAGTTAGAGAAAATAAGCAACTATACAACTAAACATTCATGGGGACTCCTCAACTCCTCCCTACAAAACTTCCTCATTCGAGAAATTGTGCAGGAAAAAAATTCCATGAAGGAAAATATATGGAGAGGAGCACTACAGGGAAGGGTATCAAGTCGACAAAACTTTCATCTCATTTCACTGAATTTTTTGAAAGAGACTCAAAAAACTATATTCACTTACATCAAATCTCAACTCAAAACTACTAATTGTTCTCACCTATTACATCAAATTTATACCAACAAAGCAATACAGAATAATATTTCTTCTCCAATGGTCTAAAAAATTTTAAAGTCGAGTTTAGAGTTACACTAAGGAGCTCATAATGTCAAATACTTGGCCCACACACTCTCTTATATTTTGGTGCCAGAGGCTCATCCAAAACCCCTACAAAGGTTTTACCAAAGCCAAGGTGTCCTCCATTAAGCACAAAGAAGAAATCGGCCACCAGTCACGCAATATTAGTGATTTCTCTCAATTTTTGTGACTGTGTGATCCAAACTTTCCAAATGCCTTGAACAAGCTTAATCTAATTAACCAAGAAAATTTTAATACTTTAAGAAATGTGAAACCAGGCCACCATGATTGTTTAAATGAGTTGCAAAACAGTACACACAACTATAAAACCTGCATCAGGTTTTAGCAGCACCAAGACAAGCACAAACAGAAACTTTGCACGTACACATTAAAAACAATAATGAAATAAACATTTAAAAGAATTTTTCATTGTCATGAAGAACGTAAAAATGTGAGTTATAAACATATATAAATTTAAAGGACCAAAAGGGATTACTCACAACAACATTGGTTCTTGCTGGTGGAGCTGCAAATCATGAATATCATCAAACATGCCTAAAATATTTCTCCCAAATGCCCTCATAATTTCTTGAAGAACTATCTCTTGCTTTCTCATCTTTAACAATTACATAATTACTCTCAAGACTCCATCATAGAAACTATAAAATTCCTCTGCAGAGTGACCACCAATCCAGACTCCATCGTAGGGGATTCCCTCAATTAACCCCCATGAAAAATTCACCATTCCACAAATTGTTGCTATGTACATTAGATGCCTAGAAGAACAATCCACAAAGGAAAATAGAAGCAGAGAAGCACAAAATGAAAAATTTTAAATCAGCAAAATGTTCATCTCATTTCATTGAACTTTTCAAAGAGGCTCAAAGAGCCATATTCACTTACTTCAAATTTCAACAGGACTCTAACAGTGGCACTCACCTATTACATCAAATTTCTTTCTAACGAAGCAATACAGGATATTACTTCTTTTCCAATGGTCTAAAGTAATCAATATAAAGCATTACATTCAGATAATTGATGTATCAAAGACTCTTCCCTAAGTGCAGCCCTCTTTCTTATCTCACTCATCTCAAGCTTAAGTTGATCGCTTGCCATCTCCTCACTTTTCATCTTGATCAGCTCAGCAGGTTGGATATTTCCACAAAGAACCTTTCTCCTCAAGTCTGGATTTTTTGCATCCTTCAGGTTGAACAGAATTGACCTGTACTTCATCTTTTGATTACCAATGCAAGTACCCATCTGAGTAAACATCTCAGACTCAACCATTGCAGCAACCTCAACAGGATCCCTCGAACACATATTCTTTCCTATCTTTCCCCTGGATTCTGATGCTACCTTTGAGAAGGCTTCCTCAAGCATGGCCCTGACCTTTTTCCTTGATGCATCTTCCTCTTTCTGAGATGAAGGTTGAACAGGAGTTTGCAATGGCATCTTGAGGCGAATGATGAGCCCTTTGTTCGAAGCTTTGGGGGACTCTACCATCTTCAGAGATGAGGGTTGAAGAGGAGGCAACTTTGAAACATTGTCAGAACTCAGTTGAGCAGTAGGCGCAGGTCGCAACTTGATGCGAATGATACCGGGCCGCATCAAACGTTTTGAGACCTCAATCTCTCTCTTCTTCCACACATCGATAAGCCGGGAAGCTGCAGAGCAGATCTTTCTGCTCTTGTGCTTGCAGAGATTTTGAAGCTTCTTGTAGATGTTGTGGGTGTTTATGAGCTCGTTGTTGAAGGGACAAGTTTCAAGCTTCTTCAAACAATCAACACATCTGAAAATCTCGGATGAACCCAGAAGAATACCCTTTATGTTTGCCGAATCGGCGGCTTTCTTGGCAGCTGCAAGAATCTCCAGTGTTTCATCCATCTTGAAATCTTTCTCGCAGGCAATAGAAAATCCTAAGAAGGAAAGGTTTCAACGGTTTGTTTTGAAGAGAGCAACGCTGAAAGAAAACAGAGACTGAGATCTCTCTTCTTCTTATCACAGAAGCAAGGAAAGGGAAGCGATTTGCAGAAGAATGAAAACAATGGAAGGAAAGGCAGAGAATGTCTTCTATTTCGAAACAAGAACGGAGACAAACTGTAAATCCCTTCTCTCGGTTTGGAACAGAGAAGGCCTAAAAGAAAACACAGAGGTTGAATCTCTCTTTTTCTTACCACAGAAGCAAGGAAAGGGAAGCGATTTGCAGAAGAATGAAAACAACGGAAGAAAACCCAGAGAGTCACTTCTTCTTATTCTTGAAAACATGAACGGAAACAATCAGTGAATATCTTCTTTGGATTTCCGCTTCCGATCCTTCTTCTTTCTTAGAAACAGAGACTCTTCTTTTCCTCGTCGGATCAGGAAAACAGAGTTTAAATTTTGAAGTGAATTTCCTATTATGTCCTCGACTTACCGTTACTTGTGTTTGCAATCTCGGGTCGGGTCTTAGCTGTTTCACCCCGCGCCATTTACAAAGAATAAATATATTACATTAAGCATTTCCCCATGTCCATGCCCAGGCCCAGGCCCATACCCATGTCTAGGCCCCGGCTCAGACCTAGGCCCAGGCCCGGACCCGGACCCAGGCCCAAACCCAGACCAAGCCCAGCCTTAGACCCAGGCCTCGGTCCGGTCCGGACCCGGGCCCAAAGCTCAGACCAAGCCCTAGGCCCTGGTCCAGAACAGGCCTAAACCCAGACCCGAGCCCAGACCCAGGCCTAGACCCAGGCCCAGACCTAGGCCCAGACCCAGACCCAGGCCCAGGTCTAGGCCCTGATCCAGACCCAGGTGCCAGACCCAGGTCTGTACTTGTCTTCCATTTACTAACTTATACATATATATATATATATATGTATGTATGTATATATTCCACCTGAGCTGAAAAAAGAATTAAATTAAATATGACAAAATACAAATTATGTTTGAGATAAAAATTTTAATTAAATAAAAATTATTATTGTTAACCCAAATCTTTTTGGTAATTTAAGAGGGCAAAATGAAAATATATAAGAATAAATCAATCAAATAAACAAAATTTGTAAATCAAACAAAGTATGTACTAGAAATTGTGAATTAGATTTTTTTATTTTCTTTTCTTTATACACAATATCTTTTAGCGCGTAGTTATTGTTACTGTCAAAATTAATTATCTTAAAATAATTTATTAATAGACAGTTAATAAAAATAATACCGAAAATAAAAACACAAAGAAGTACAAAATATTTTTAACGTAGATTACTATAAATACGTACGTTGTTCATATCTAACTATATTTATTGAAGTTTATCAAGTCATTTTTCGTTAAAAAATATTTAATAATTACTCTTCTTAGTTTTAGATCTTCTCTTATGTTTCTTTTATTTATAATGATTTTGAATCTTTTCTTTCTTTTAGATGATTGTATATCATCATCACATAACATCTAATAATCATTCTTCTTAATTTTAGATCTTTTCTTATCTTTCTTTTGCTTATAATAGTTTAGAATCTTTTTTTTTTTTCCGTTAGATGATTATGAAGAAAGCATTATTTACGTCCTCTCAACTGTAGGACTTGAAGTACGAGGGTTACATCATGGGATAATAATGATGCAAAAGGTCGTTCTCTAAGATTTGCTCTATAGATATTGTTAGTTAACTCATTTTGTCTAAGATGTGAGGTGTTCATACTTAAATTATTAAATATTATATTATTTAAATAGATCAATATTTATAAATAAGTTAATGAAACTTTTTCGTTTTCGTTTAGATTAAATAGTTTAATATATATAAAAAATAGAATCACATATCATTTATTAATTATCCATAGATAATAAGCTGGTTAGGTTTATGAGATTCAATGGAGTTAGTCATAATCTTTTGCAGTATCCATTTCTTTGTCTAATTAGGACACAAGTTGGAAACCGATGTATAAATTCATCTATTAAAAATTTTTAAATAAATATAATATAAAAGATAATTTTATTTAGAGCAAACAATACACTTACTTAGTTATATAAATTTGTAAATATGCATCTCAATTGATGTCATGAACCACTAATAAGAAATGATTAGTTCTTCTTGAGCTTCTCAAGTGAATTAGTAAGCTTAGTTGAAGTTAATGGCTTCACATAGAAATCATCAGTTCCTGTTTCCATGGAAGTTTATTTCTCTTCTTCGTTGTTGTTAGAAGTTACGCCAATAATCATGGTATTCACTGTCATTGCTTGCAACTTCATTGTTGCCAATGAAATAATAAGAAATATCAAGTATATTTTAAGAATAGTATTTATTAAAACTAAGTTCCATAGAAATTGGTTATATATACAATTATGAAATCTTGATATAAATTGTAATATTTGGTATAATTGACATAATTATTGTTATAATTACATTTTTTTTTTTGTTCAAAGAGTAAAACAACAAGATATAAATATTTATATTTTTCCATTACCATTTAATCTGAGGAGTAAAATTAATGCACCAATTATAATTTGCCTACGCGTATATTTTTAGTTAAATTCAAATAATTAGATTATATAAACTTGCAGAATTTTTTACTAATTGAATTCGATTTTACTAAATAGTAACAGTATAAAGAATGTGATGTTTATTCAATATATATATATAATATGAGATATTACACATAATATATATAAATAATTAAAGATATAAATAGAAAAATACCGTAGGTCCATTTATGATAGACATGTTATTATTCATTAAAATAAGATCGAAAGAAACCTCTGGAAAAAAAAAAATAATAGCTTCCTCTCTGTTCTTAGCTACAAAATATTTTACACCTACCTTGCGAAGAAGTGAGGTTCGCATCGTGCGGATCATAACATCATCTTCAACAATTAGTGTTGCTATCTTCTTAGTATTGTCTAAATTAGGAGCTACATCAACTTTCTCATTTTCAACAAATTTCACATTTTTGGGGCTAAATTTGCTATGGACAAAATTCATATTTCAATATTCAACTCACATGCAAATACAAACTAAAAGGATCTCATATTAATAGACAACCAAAACTAAAATATAATAAGTGTTTATACTACGTTGTTTACTAGTATATAAAACTTTATGCAAGAAACATAAACTAAATATTTTAATTGATTACATACATAATAATGATTATAAAGAAATATAATGAGAATTTACAACTGGTATCAAAATACAATATAGTTTAAAATAACTCACTGCTAATTCTTCTCTAAGTTTAAGAATGAATTTTGATAGTGGTAATATCTACAACCTCAATAGTTGTCTTTATATAATGAATCAAAGTAAGAATATTAAGTATTTAATTTATAAAGAAAGCTATGAAGGTTGCCAAATGTTCATAAAATAACATTACACGTGACAATAGAACAAAAAAGTCAATAGAATATGTAAATCAAATATAGTAAATTAGATTTTTTTGTTTCAATTTTATGATGAGAAAATCCAATATTATATATGTAGATTTAAATATAAGTATTCAAGATATTTCATCTTCGAAATCAACAAAATCAATTCATAAAAAAAAATTTCTTTGAGAAAGCCGATGGCTGAACTTTACCATTATTCAAAAAGTATTCACCTAAATTTCATATTCTTAAAAGTATAATAAAAATGAGTAAATAAGCAATCGGACAAATATAAAAAATAAGCCCATAGAAATCAATAGTTAAAATCCAAATATATTTATAAAAAAATGATCATACTTAAAAAGTCATTCATCACATTCTTAAATAACTTAACCGACAAATGTGAACATTATTTTTGTTAATGATATTTCGGAGTAGATAAACATATTAACAATTAATATCATAAATATAACTAGTAAAAATTGAGATATTTTCCAAAAATTGGCCCAAAAAACTTCGTTGAAATAAAAAAAAAATTCTTATTTTAGAAAAAAAATAATAATAAGCACAATAAAGTTAAACTGTGGTTATATATAAAATAAATTTATTAATAAAATAGAACATAAAATTTATTTTATTTTTCTTTTATACTTGTTAACGTAAAATTATTATTTATTTTTTTTGTTGAAGTAAAATAATATATTTTATTCTAAAAAAATAAATTAATGTACTTTTTCTTTGAAAAAATGAAGTAATATGAATTATATTTAATTATTCTCCCAATTTTTTAAATGTAAAACAAAATTATTATAACAATCTTCAAGTAATATAAACCATTAAATATTTTGTTTATGTAATTCAATCTATTTATCACATTAGTTGAATAATTGGTATGTCTCTAAAAGAAGTCATTTCTTTAAGCGGGATTATACTTACATATATGTTTTAATTTGAATTTTATCTATGTTATAGTTAATTATTTATATGAATTAATTTATAAATACACAAATGTGCTATTTTTTTTTCATATAATTATAAAGTTAATGAAATTATTAAATAAATACACATATATCCATGACTATGTTAAATTTACTTAGAATTCCTTAATTTAAGGTCTTCCCTTATATATATTTATTTTTAAGATTTAGTTTTTTATATATTTATTTCTACTTTACTACTTCTTTTCTCTAAAATAACTATTATTAATCTTAATATTTACTTCATTTAATTTTCTTCAAACTATTCATTATATATAAATGATTATATATTATCTATCCAATATCAAATTATAAATATAAATTACTATTGATATAATATTAAATTATTAATTAAAAATATATATTAAGTTTAACATTGTCTAGTTTTGAGATTGATAAACATTCTTAAAAAAATAAGCTTTATAAAATATTAATATAATACAAATTAAGAATTAACTTTACATAATTAATATTAGTCAAAATTTTAAATTTTTTAATAATTCAAATATATTGAGATATTCGCCAAAACTAGAGATTAAGAAGACATTTAAATATTATATTTACATCAAGACATCTTTTTGTTTAATATTCCACAATAAATGAAATTCAAAAAAAAAAAAAAGATTCATGCACTATAACCTAACCATATATACATTCAAAATCTTATATCTATGTATATATATATATACATACATATGCATACGTTAATCTAGTGAGTAGTTAAAAATGACATTAGCTCAGAAGTCCTAAATAGAAAACGTAATAGTTCCTCTTCGGCTAAAATGCCCAGGCAAGAATTTGATGAGATTCAAATATATTTGCAACTCATGGTTGACTCTGATACACAATCCAAAGGCCATTGGCAAAAGCATTCTCTTCAACGCCAATAACAAGAACACCAACAATACCACCTCCCAACTCTTCATCAGTCGTATGAACAAGAATCCTAATCCTGATGATATGGAGGAGTCTGTTGTGTTTTCTCTCTGTTCTTATAACAACCTTCATGAAATATCTACAACTCAATGACTCACCCGATCATGGGTCAATGACAGTCAATATGGTGAGTTCATGTAACGGAATAGTGCATTTACATGATCATTATGGGGATAATTTTCTCCTATGAAGCTTTGCTACTGGCGAGTTAAAAATTCTCCCACCACCACAATTTCAGTATTTTAATCATGAGAGGAGAAACGTTGTTGCTGAGATAATTCTTTATGAGTTTGAATATCTTTCAGAGAGTAAGGATTATAAGGTGATAAAATTTATGAGAATTCCTACAAGAACTTATTATATAGAATTTTATAGCCTAGAAGAAGATTCTTGGAATAGAATTGATGTTCAAGAAACGAGTGTAGTTGATTTTTTCAAAAATTCAAGTATGATGGTAAACAGAACCTTGTTTTGGTTTACTGTAAATTGTGCCAATAATAAAGGAAAAATCACTATATTTAATATGGGCAAGGAGGTTTTTGTCAACACAAGGATGCCTGGTAATACCAATAGGCGTTCATGTGGTTCTACCCATTATGTGGTGAATGTTTAACAGTTTGTGTTAGTCAAAGGTATAGCCAAATGATGGAGGATGGTTGGTGTTTTGACGTGTGAGTTTTGCGTGAAATTGGTGTAGAGGAGTCTTGGAGTAAATTGTATAGAATTGATTCCATTCCTGGGTTATATTGGTGTTGGTATCCATTGGGTTTTTGGAAGGATGGCAAGTTATTTCTTGATAATGGCAAGGAAGAGATGGTCTTATAAGACATAGATCCGCAACAAGTCACTGACCTCGGAATTGAAGGAGTATATAGAACTTTACAAATTGTTGCTTATGAAGAGAATAAGGATAAGATTATCAAAGACAGTTCCGATTGATATTTCTCTGTTTAATTTTTCTTCTAAACCAACTTTTGGTAAAATGGTTTGTACTGTGCACTTCTTTATGAAATAGTGAGTTCGAGTCGAATTTTGTTATATGTGTGTTCTTAATAAGAGGTTTTAATACTATTAGTTGTATTATTGTTAATGTACTAGTACTGCCTAATTATTGAAATGCATGATTTCTATTAAAAAAGAAATCTTTTCTATATAGATGATCCCTTTAACGTGTTACACATATTCTCCTTCTCTTATGGATTTAAACCCAGAAAATATCCAATATATATCATCGTGTTCATCAAAAGACAAAAATCTTAATAATCTGTACTAATTTTCAGATTATCTGCAATCTTTCTAAACCCACAAATATAATCATTTACAATTTTAAAGCCGAGTTTAGAGTTGCATTAACGAGCTCATGAAGAGACAACAATGTCAAATACCATTCAGCCCAAAGTAGAAATCAGCCACCAGTCAAGCAACATTCATTATTTCTCAAATTTTTATGGCTGTATGATCCAAACTTTCCAAATATATTGAACAAACTTAATCTAATTAACCAAGAAAATTTAATGCTTTGTCAAGAAATGTGAAACCAGGCCACCATGATTGTATAAATGAGTTGCAAAAACATACACACATCTATAACACCTGCATCAGGTTTTAGCAGCACCAAGACAAGCACAAACAGAAAAAGCAGGCACATACACATTAAATACTGCAGGGTCGAATTATTTTTATTAGAGGCACTCAGGCGAGCAAATGCCTTAGCTGTGTTGAACAAGAAGAACATAAAAGAGAGAGCAAATCTAATACTATATTAAAGAGGTTCCAAAAAAAATCTCTCAGGTTGATCTTTAATTTCCAAATGATGCTAGAATGTTTAGCATATTTAACAACTCTACAGCCAAGCCAAAAGAAAGGGAAATAAGACCAACAAGGATATTCATTGTATCACATAGATCAAAATTCAACCAGTCAATATACAACGTAAAGATTTCCGGCTACTTAGATGTTTACATTTTAGAATCAATATTTAATGTAAGATTTCCAGATATGTAGAGTTTTGCCCCACTGACAAGCTCGTAAAGAAATAACAAAACGATGAATACTTGGCCGATGCAACCTCATTCATTCTGGTGCCATATGCTCATTAAAAGCATCTACTAAGGCTTTAACAAACCCAAAGTTTTCCTCCTTGTCAGCCCAAAGCAGAATTTAGCCACCAGTCAAGCAATGCTGAGTTATTTTTCTTATTTTTGTGGATGTATGATTCAAGTTTTCTAAATGTCTTGAACAAACTAAGTGATCACGACTACGTAAACGAGAACATTCTAAAAATTTATGTCTTAAAAAAGATTTGAGTATTTATAGAAAAACCATGATAGGCAGTTCGAAAACACGGACACAGCTGCAGCACCTAGATCAGATTTGAGCAGCAACAGCACTAGGAGAAGCATAATAGAAATCTGACGCATACACATAAAAGAGAAACTAACTATATATCTAAAGTTTGCATCTTAAACAATTCTATTATTTCTCTTAACTTATAATAATATCCTACTTTATTGTAATTTAATCTGATACTTTGTTTAGATTTGTTTACGTAAACGAATTAAAATATGTTACTGATTAAGTTTTGAGAAAAACAATTAATCAGGTTAGTCATACAAAGCAATGAGACAAGTATGTAACTAATGGCATAGAGCTTTTAGATTCTCTCTTGATACCCTGTCATAAAAGGTACGTACAGTTTCAATAATGTTACAAACACTTGTATAGGTTACTGTTATCAGCATAACTAAAAAATGCAATGGGAAGTAAACTCTACGTATACCTCTTAAAGCTTAAAATTAAAGTGTTTGAAGTATTCAAGAGATATAAATGATGGTTGAAAATCTGTATGAAGAGAAGATCAAGATTCTAAACATTTTGGAACATTATTTTGAAATGGAAATGGTTATGTAACATAGCATAAATGTCTATTTTCTCATTCACGGACCTATTCTTTTGGAGGGTATCCACACAAGAAGACTCAAGAAGATGAAATAATCTGCTTAAAATTACCCCTTGCAATGTCAGACCTGATCCGGTTAATAGAAACACTATGTTTTGTACCAAGTATTTTGCGAAAAATTGCAGTAATGTTTCATATCTCTGATTCTTCCTTTCAAGAGAAAGAAATAGGTTGTTCTAGTGTAATTATTAATAAAAAAATATGAACCATTTGATCCCTGAAATGTTTGGGCTCTAGATTGCCTCTAAATTTCAGTATCTATCAAAGAACAAGGTGTAGCAAACCTTTTAGCAAGTTCACAAGTATCTCAATGAAGCTACCGACACTGAAATTTTCAAAAGGAGGGGGAAACATGTATTTAAGCAAATTAAAAGGTGGATGTTCTACGAAAGCAATGGAGCCAAATCTCAGTTATGTTGGAGGAAGAATTTTTTGATGAGCAAGAAAGGGCTAGCTAGTTTTTCTTGTCAATACTGTGTGAAGATACCTAATTCATTTCCCTCCTTCTTGAGTTCTCCAAAAACCTTGCGTTTGGGTTGAATTTTTAGACAAGATACTATCTGTTCGTGAGGTGTGCTTGCGTTTTTCATTGTCATTTAAACACCCCATTTTGGCTGGGAACTTGAGCTTTTCCATGGAGTTTAAAGCAGTTCTTATTCGTGTGAATCTTAATTTCACACAAAGTCTATTCCCTCCAAATACAAAGAAATGGAAAACTCAAACTCTTTGCAAAAGACAAATACATAAAATAATATTATCATGACAAATACTTAAAAAGGAGATGTCAAGTTCAGCACTTCATGTGTAACCTACAAGAAATGAACATGAAATGAAAAGCCATTAAAACTCACAAGATCCACATTATATTTTCTCTTTTAAAAATTAAAAGAAACTCAAAACTGATTACAAGAGAAACACATCTAAAAGATAATCAGCAGAAAAAAAAAAATATCAGGCAATGGTATTACACAAGCAGCAGCAGCACTAAAAATTGGTAGTAACATCCTGAAGCTGCATATTCAGGTTCTAAGTTTTATAACTTATATATATGTGTGTGTATTATTCCCGTGGCTGCATGTATTTGTCAAAATGTATAGAAAACATTAATGAGTAACTTAATGTATATAATGCATTTGTCATCCTGAATTGCTCGAGAAGTTTGCTGATACTGATGCCACTATTGAGTTTCTCGCTTGTCTTGACATGCAACTTAACAAAGTGAACCAGTTTTATAAAACCAAGGAGACGGAGTTTATGGATAGAGGAGAATCTTTGAAGAAACAGATGGAGATTCTCTTATATCTCAGAAATGCTATCAAGCAACAGCATGGTAAAGGAGCTTCTGTGGAGGAATCAAAGGAGGATGCTTCTATATCATGCACCATTTCTTCTGGTAACTAATCATCTTTCATCTCATCTAGTGAGGAGCACAGAATGATTAAAAGAAACTCTTAACATGATTTGTGTTTTATTTTTTGTTTATTCCTGATATGATATATTACATTTTACTCATCAAGGTTTTATATATATGCTGACAAATTCATGCACCGATGAGCATACTACATATATATATATATATAAGTTATGAATCTTGGAACCTAAATATGCAGAATTTGATACCCTGTACTTAAAAGGAAAAATGTTAGAGTCGGTGAATTCTGAAGTTGCTTAAAGTGATGAGGTAAAAGTGAATAACAGTTAAAAGTGTGAGATAATGAAGGTAAACATAATATTTTTCAGCCTTAAAGGGCTTATTAGTTTGATTTTCTTTTTGTTTTCCTTGGATATAGAGGAGAAATCTGTGAACAACAGAACAGAACCACAACAAGTGCAAGAGCAAGATGGCAGCAGTGATTTGGAGGAAAGTGCAGAGCCATTTGCAAATTCCCCAATATCAGATTCGGCAGGAGAATATCAACGAATCGTTTCTTTTATTTATAATGATAGTGGATCGTTCATTCTTTTAGATGATTGTGAAGAAAGCATTATTTACTTGGTTTGGCGAATGTGGGTTAGATTATGGGATGATGGTGATGCAAAGGGTCTTTATCCAAGATTTACTTTGTAAATATTTCTAATTGACTAGTTCTATCTAAAACGCAAAGTATCCCTAGTGAAATTATTAAGTAATATATTGTTTAAATAGATCAATATCTTACCAATAAATTAATTTAGCTTTTTCGTTTTCGTTTGGATGAAATCGTTTAATATGTATAAAAAATAAGATCACATATCTTTAATTCAATTATTCATAGATAATAAGGTGGCTAAGTTCACAGGATTCATGTATGAAGTCGAATCAGTCATCATTTTTTACACTATCAATTTGTTTGCTTTCTCATATGGATGAAAGGAATTTTAGAAAATTTTATTTGTTAATAAAATTACTAGTTTCAATAATATAGTTTATTTGGATTGCAAAACATACATATAAGTTGGAATTTTTATATTTTTTAACATACAATATTTTTAAAAATTTATCTCATTCATAATGTAACTCTACTCTAACATTTGAACTAACCCAAAAAAAATTATAAATTTATAAACGAATTGAACAAAATTTCTTAATTCATTATAAACCTAACTTAAGGTATCCATTAAAATAACTCAGTCTTAAATTGTATACCAATTTATCTTTAGAGCCCGTAGCATATTTATATTTGAGGAACTTCAGTCATATACAGGTCTTCAATCATATGCATGTTCATCAAGGGACGAAAGTTCATAATTTTAAAAACTAATGGCATTTCAGATTATCTGCAATTCATTTGTAAAACCACAAATATTATTCATTTACAATTTTAAACTCGAGTTTAGAGTTAGACTATCGTGCTCATGAAAAAACAACAATGTCAAATATTTGGCTCATCAAAAACACCTACTTAGGCTTTAACAAAGCTAAGGTTTTCTCCATTCAGCCCAAAGCAGAATTCAGCTACCAGTCAAGCAATGTTAGTTATTTCTCTAAATCTTTGTAGTCTTGTGATTCGAACTTTCCAAATGTCTAGAACAAGGTTAATCTAATTAACAAGAAAATTTAATACTTTGTTAATTTTCACTAAAGCTAAATACTAGTAACGCCTATCATAAAACAAAACATGCTCTACAGTATATTAGAGTGGGTGCGAACTATTTTCAGTTGAAATGAAAAATATAAGTTTTTCTTTACATTAGAATTGTGCTTATGCTAATGTGAGTATGCTAGATGATGCCAATTTATGGTACAAGAAATTTGGGCACTGCAACGTGCAATTTCTTAAGGGTCTAAATAGAAAACCCTAGTAGAAAACATGCCTTTTTTGAGTGACTTGCCCAGAGTCTGTAATGTATGTGAACTTGGGAAGTGAAGCAAGTAAGCTTTTCCAAAAAATCAAGCTTAGAGAGCCACAAAGAGACTGGAGCTGATCCACACATATGTGTGTTGTCCTATGAGTAATTTCTTTTTGCTTGGAAACAAATACTTCTATTTTTATTGATGACTTTTTAAATGTTCCATTATATATCTCTTAAAGTTTAAAATTAAAGTGTTTAAAGTGTTCAAAAAATTTAGTATGATAGTTGAAAATTAGTATGAAGAGAAGATTAAGATGTAAGATCCGCTAATAGCACCAGGTACACTAACAACAGCTTCAACAACTTTTATGAGCAGTTTGGGATTCAAGATCAGCTCAAATTTCCTTATTCCCCTTAACAAAATAGTGTAAGTAAAAGAAAAGTAAAATAATTACAGAGATGGCTATGTCTCATGTTTGGACAAAAAAATTGCCAAAAAGTTTTTGGTGCGAGGCTGTGAATGTGATTGTTTATTTGCAAAACAGGTCACCAAAAAAGCTTTGAGAGACAAGAAACTTTATGAGGCTTGGCATGGAACTATACTAACAGTGGAGCACTTGAAAATACTCGGAAGCATTTACTATGTCAACATTCTAGAGACCAGGGGTGATAAGCCAGAAGAGAAGACAAGAATTGGCATCATGTTAGGTGGCAGCAAAGTTACCAAGGGATCGTTGGTAAATGTCAAAGTAGATGAGAAATCACACTGGAAATGGGATAAAACTGAGGTTGAGGTCTCAAGAAATTGGTTTGTAGTTAGGGATGATGAAGAAACTTCCTTTGAACCTGCTAAAGAAGAGATACCAGATTTTGTTTTGAGAGGAACTAGAGGCTTGCAAGATGTTTACAAGAGGTGCAATGTTGTTTCAATGGCCTAATGGTTGGTTATTATACTTGACATCCACTAGGCCAAACATCACACATGCAGCTGGTTTACTCTCAAGATTCATGCAATCTCTGGGTGAACTACATTTCAAGGCTGGAAGAAGGTTAATGAGGTATATAAGAGGATTTCTTTACTATAAAATTTATTATGAACCTGAAGTTAAATTGAAGGGGCTCACTAATAGTGTTTAGGGAGGTTCTGTGGATGACAGAACAGCACTTATGAGCATGTTTTTCACCTTGGATCATGTGTGATAAGCTAGAACTCAAAGAAACACGAATAGTGGCACTATCTACAGCAAAGGCAGAGTATGTGGCTGCAGCAAATGTAGTGAATTAGACCATCTGGCTTATGAAGGTACTTAATAACCTTGATCAGAAGCAAAATGACCCTACAACTGTGTCTTGTAACAACAAATCAGCTGTGTCTATTACCAAGAATTCTGCGTTTTATGGCAAGACCAAATACATCAAGATTAAATATTACTTTGTGAGGAAAGTAGAGGAGGAAAAAGTCCATTTGCAGCAATGCAAGTCCGAAGAGCATCTGGCTAATATCCTATCCAAACCACATCCCAAGCACAGGTTTAAAGCTTTAAGAAAGATGATGGGCATTGTTAACAAAGATAGTGTTGAAGGGTTGGCAATTCGGCTGTCAACCAAAGAAGTTTTGTTTTATCCAAGTTTATGTATGATAACCTTGTTTTGCTATGTCAAGAAAATATTTGCAACAGAAATGAAGACTGAGTTAGGGATATTGTCATTTAAATATACATATATAATGAAGATTAACTTTTACTCGATACGAATTTTGAAAGCAATAAATCATAATCACAAGAATTAAATAGAAGATATAAAGCATAAGATTCGAAATGTTAGAAATTAAATAAACTAAACAAACTAATTTGCAACTGGTTTACTGATATATAACTTCATGACTAGTGTGGAAAATAAGCTGTAGCTTATTGCAAATCATTTCAAATTTTAACGATTTTTATTCAATAAGATTCAATTTAATAAGTTTACTACTAAAAGACTACAAATATTTCAGGCATCTTTACTACCATGTAAGCAAACATAAATCCAAGATTAATCACAATTTTATACACTTGAAACTTGAGAATATAATTCTAACTCACCCATTACAAGATCATAACTACTCTGTCTCTTCTGCAGTTTAAAATAGAATGACTTTTTCTCAACTATCTAGAATTCTATCTTTGTGTATATACCCTTAGTAAGTCATCCTTTTCCTATCAAAATGCAAATAAACTAATTATATAAAGTATACATGTAAAATTGGATTTGAACCTAACCGTTAGAAGTTTCATTTCAAGTTCTTTATATAAGGTCTGATGAAGAGTAGATTCACAAAATTCAAAAAGTTGGAAATGCAGAGAACCAGAAAAGCTCCCTTGACTGTTCAAACTCTTGAATAATGCGCTTGATTCCTATATAAGCCTTGCAAGTGTAGAGAATTTAACAAAATTTCAGAACTTGTTATAAACATAACTTACAATATCCATTAAATAAGCCTCGAGTTCTAGATCATTCTATGTTTGAAGGCTGCAGCAGACTTATATATGGAAATTCAATCATATTAATGTCAGACTTTGTTTTAACCAAACCCTCATAATCTTCTCTGCCATACTTTTCTTCTTGTCAAAGCAATTTGATGACATGATCTCTTGACATATTAACCCCCCATCTAATTGCACCATCATACCTAAGAGACAAAGAAATTTTGCCATGGACTTCTTCTTCAACCCAGGAAATTGTCCAATATAAGTCATCCGGTTGATCAAGGGGCAAAACTTCAAAATTTTGAAAAACAATAACAAACTCACTTTGACAATTAGAACCATTTTAAATTTTATCTACAATCTATTTTAAAACCACAAACACTACTGTTCTACAAATTTAAACTCGAGTTTAAAGTTACAGTAATTAGTTCGTGAAGAAGCAACAACGCAAATATTTGGCCTAAACCCTCTTCTTCATTGTGGTGCCATATGTTCTTCAAAACACTGCTGCTAAGGTTTTAGCAGTGTCAAGGTTTTCCTCCATGTCAATGTCAACCAAATGTATATACCGCTCCCACCTTCCCTTGCCCTTGAACATGGCAAATTTCCCTTGAAACATCTTTCAGAAGAGCACAAAAATATATCCCATCCATTCTCGGCATCAATATGTTAGTATATCAACGTCTCTGCTTCATACTTTCTGCTCATATATTTCTTCTCTGTTTTTCACAATTTACTGCTCCAACCTTCCCTTGCCCTTATGCATGGCAAATTTTCCTCGAAGCATCTTTGAAAGAAACACTAGAATATGTCCCCTCCATTGTCTGCATCAATAAATTAGTATTTCAACATCTCTCCTTCATACTTTCAGCTAACACATTTCTTCTTTGTTTTTCTTAATTTACTTTCATATAATGTGGGGTAATGCATACAAAGTATGTGAATCAGAGATCCGTAACGGTACTTAAGTGAAGTTTTGTAGAACTTAGTTGTGTGATTTTTACTATCACCATGGAGACAGTGAAAATCCAAAAGGTAAGAAAACAGAAAATTGAAACCTGCTTGATTCACTGAGGTCTATTCCCTCCCAACTCAGAAAAATTAAAAACTCAAACTCTTTAAGAAAGTTAGAGACGTAAAATAAATTTTATCATAATAAATACTTAAAAAAGATGTGCAGAATTCAATACTTCACGTGTAACCTACAAGAAATAAGACATAAAACAAAAAGCTATTAAAACTCAAAAAATCGATATTATATTTTCTCTTTTAAAAATAAGAAGAAACTCAAAACTAAATTTTGCAAGAGAAAATACCTCCATAACCATTTGCATCCAAAAGATAATCAGCAGAAGTATATATTTATATATATGTGTGTGTGTATAATTGATAGCAATGCTATTGCACAAGCAGCAGTAGCAGTAAAACTTGCCGATGCCACCCATTTGTTGGGTCCATGGTGTTGCCAAAATTGTTAGAACAACTCTTAAAACAAATCAACATGTTGGAGAAAATAAGCAACTACACAAATAAACATTCATGGGGACTCCTCAAAAACTCCCTAGAAAACTTTCTCATTTGGGAAATTGTGTAGGAAAAAATATTTCATAAAGGAAAATATACGCAAAGGAGCAGAACAGCGAACAATATCAATTCGACAAAACTTTCATCTCATTTCATTGAATTTTTTGAAAGAGACTCAAAGAAGCATATTCACTTATATCAAATCTCAACTCGAGACTACTAGTTGTTTTCACCTATTACATCAAATTTCATACTAACTAAGCAATACAGAATATTATTTCTTCTCCAACGGTCTAAACAATATAAGGTCGAGTTTAGAGTTATACTAAGGAGCTCATAATGTCAAATACTTGGCCTACACATTCTCTTTTATTTTGGTGCCAGAGGATCATCCAAAACACATACAAAGGCAAGGTGTCCTCCATTGAGCCCGAAGCAGAAATTGGCCACCAGTCAAGCAACATTAGTTATTTCTCTCAATTTTTGTGATTATGTGATCCAAACTTTTCCAATATTTTGAACAAGCTTAATCTAATTAACCAAAGAAATTTAACACTTTAAGAAATGTGAAACCAGGACATCATGATTGTTTAAATGAGATGCAAAAGCATACCCGCAGCTATGACACCTGAATCAGGTTTTAGCAGCACCAAACAAGCACAAACAGAAAACTGGCAGGTACACATTAAAAATAATAATGAAAGAAACAATTAAAAGGATTTTTCATTTTCATGAAGAAAGTAAAAACGTGAGTGATAAACAAATATAAATTTAAGGGACCAAAAGGGATTACTCACACCAACATTGATTCTTGCTGGTGGAGCTGCAAATCATGAATATCATCAAACATGCCTTAAATATTTCTCCCAAATGCCCTCAAAATTTCTTGAAGGACTATATCTTTCTTTCTCATCTTTAACAATGTTACATAATTACTCTCAAGACTCCATCAAAGACAAAAAAACAACTAACAACTATAAAATTCCACTGCAGAGTTACCACCAATCAAGGATCCATCCGTGGGGATTCCCTCAATTCATCCCCTAGAAAAATTCCTCATTCGAAAAATTGTTGCTATGTACATTAGATGCCTAGAAGAACAATCCATAAAAGAAAATAGAAGCAGAGAAGCACAAAATGAAAAATTTTAAATCAGCAAAATGTTCATCTCATTACATTGAATTTTTCAAAGAGGCTCAAAGAGCCATATTCACTTACATCAAATTTCAACAGGACTCTAACAGCGGTACTCACCTATTACATCAAATTTCTACCCAACGAAGCAATACAGGATATTACTTCTTTTCCAATGGTTGAAACAAATCAATATGAAGCATTACATTCAGATAATTGATGTATCAAATTCTCTTCCCTAAGTGCAGCCCTCTTTCTTATCTCACTCATCTCAAGCTTAAGTCGATCGCTTGCCATCTCCTCACTTTTCATCTTGATCAGCTCAGCAGGTTTGATATCTCCACAAAGATCCTTTCTCCTCAAGTCTGGATTTTTTGCATCCTTCATGTTGAACAGAATTGACCTGTACTTCATCTTTTGATTACCAATGCAAGTACCCATCTGAGTAAACATCTCAGACTCAACCATTGCAGCAACCTCAACAGGATCCCTCAAACACATATTGTTTCCAACCTTTCCCCTAGATTCTGATGCCACCTTTGAGAAGGCTTCTTCAAGCATGGCCCTGACTTTTTTCCTTGATGCATCTTCCTCTTTCTGAGATGAAGGTTGAACAGGAGTTTGCAATGGCATCTTGAGGCGAATGATGAGCCCTTCGTTCGAAGCTTTGGGGGACTCTACCATCTTCAGAGATGAGGGTTGAAGAGGAGGCAACTTTGAAACATTGTCAGAACTCCGTTGAGCAGTAGGCGCAGGTCGCAACTTGATGCGAATGATACCGGGCCGCGTCGAACGTTTTGAGAGTTCGACCTCTCTCTTCTTCCACACATCGATAAGCCGAGAAGCTGCAGAGCATATCTTTCGGCTCTTGTGCTTGCAGAGATTTTGAAGCTTCTTGTAGAGGTTGTGGTTGTTGATGAGCTCATTGTTTAAGGGACAGGTTTCAAGCTTTTTCAACATTCAACGCATCTGGAAATCTCAGATGAACCCCGAAGAATACCCTTTATGTTTGCAGAATCGGCGGCTTTCTTGGCAGCTGCAAGAATCTCCAGTGTTTCATCCATCTTGAAATCTTTCTCGCAGGCAATAGAGAATCTGTAGAAGGAAAGGTTTCAACGGTTTGTTTGGAAGAGAGAAACGCTGAAAGAAAACAGAGACTGAATCTCTCTTCTTCTTATCACAGAAGCAAGGAAAGGAAAGCGATTTGCAGAAGAATGAAAACAATGGAAGGAAAGGCAGAGAATGTCTTTTATTCCGAAAAAAGAACGGAGACAAACTGTTAATCCCTTCTCTCGGTTTGGAACAGAAAAGGCCTAAAAGAAAACACAGAGGTTGAATCTCTCTTTTTCTTACCACAGAAGCAAGGAAAGGGAACCGATTTGCAGAAGAATGAAAAAAACGGAAGAAAACCCAGAGAGTCTCTTCTTCTTATTCTTGAAAACAAGAACGGAAACAATCAGTGAATATCTTCTTTGGATTTCCGCTTCCGATCCTTCTTCTTTCTTAGAAACAGAGACTCTTCTTTTCCTCGTCGGATCAGGAAAACAGAGTTTAAATTTTGAAGTGAATTTCCTAGTATGTCCTCGACTTACCGTTACTTACCTGCGTTGCAATCTCGGGTCGGGTCTTAGCTGTTGCACCCCGCGCCATTTACAGTTAGATTAAGCATTTTCCCATGTCCATGCCCAGGCCCAAGCCCACACCCATAAACAGGCCCGGTCTCCGACCCAGGCTCAAAACCAGATCCAAGCCCAGGCCCAGACCAAGACCCAGACCCAGGCCCAGACCCAGGTCCATACTTGTCTTCCATTTATTAATATACATATATATATATATATATGTATATATTCCTCTTAAGCTGAAAAAAGAATCAATGCTAAAATAAAATAAATATGACAAAATACAAATTATGTTTGAAATGAAAATTTTAATTAATTAAAAATTATTATTGTTAACCCAAATCTTTTTGGCAAATGTAAATTATCATGGAATTTAATGAAGATAGTCATCATCTTTTGCACCGTCAATTTCTTTGCTTAGTTAGGACACAAGTTCAAACCGGTGTATATATTAATCTATAAAATATTTTCAAATAAATATAATATAAAAGATAGTTTTATTTAAAATAAATAACATACTTATTTAGTTATATATATTTATAAATATGCATATCGATTAATGTCATGAACCACTAATAAAAAAATAATTAGTTCTTCTTGAGCTTCTCGAGTAAACTGATAACTTTAGTTGAAGTTAGTGGCTTCACATAGAAATCATCAGGTCCTGCTTCCATGAAAGTTAGAAGTTACACCAACAATTTTAGTATTCACTCATTTGCTCGCAATTTTATTGTGCTCATGAAATAATAAGAAAATCAAATATACTTTAAGGATAGTATTTATTAGAGCTAAGTTCATAAAAAATGGTTATATATACAATTATAACGTATTGATATAAACTATAATATTTGGTATATTCGATATAATTATTCTTCAAATTATATTTTTTTTTTCAAAGAATAAAACAATAAGATATAAATATCGGTATTTTTCCGTTACCATTTACTAAAATTAATGCACCAATTCTAATTTGTTTATACATACATTTTTAGTTAAATTCAAATAATTAAATTATATAAACACGTAAAATTCTTTGCTAGTTGAATTTGATTTTAACAAATAGTAATAATATAATGAATGTGATACTTATTCAATATATATATAAATATAAAGTATGAGATATTATATATAAGATATGTAAATTATTAAAAATAAAAATAGGATAATACCATAGGTCCATTCATGATTATATATGTTATTATCCATTAAAAAATATCTAATATTAGTACACAATAAACATTTATGCTATATTGTTTACTAGTATATAAAACTTTATGCAGGAAACATAAACTGAATATTTTCATTGATTACATGCATAACAATTATTATAAAGAAATGTAATAAGAATTTAAAACTAGCACCAAAATACAATATGGTTTAAAATAATAGCTCACTGCTAATTTTTCTATGAATTTGAGAATGAATTTTGGTAATGACAATATCTACAATCTCAATATTTGTCTTTATATAATGAATCAAAGTAAGAATATTAAGTATTTGATTTAAAAAGAAAGCTATGAAGGTTGAGAAATGTTCATGAAATAGCATTACATATGACCGTAAAGCAAAAAAGTTAATAGAATATGTAAATCAAATCTAGTAAGTTGGATTTTTTTTTTTCGATTTTGTGATGAGAAAATCCAATGTTATATTTGTAAATTTAATTATAATTATTCGACATATTTTTATTATTAAAATCAATAAAATCCGCTCATAAAAACTTTTTTTTTTAAGAAAGTCAACGGCAGAACATTATCTTTATTTAAAAAGTATTCATCTAACTTTCACATTTTTTAAAATATAATAAAAACAAACAAATGAAGTCACGTAGTAAGAAATATAGAAAAATAAGTCCGTAGAAATTAATAATTAAAAAATATGTATATTTATAAAAATATGATCATATTTAAAAAGTCATTTATCACACTTTTAAATAACTTAAGTGAAAAATGTAAACATTATCTTGTTTGGTAAGAATATTTTCAGATAATTAAACATGTTAACAATCAACATCATAAATATAACTAATAAAAATTAAGATATATCCCAAAAATATGCCCAAAATATTTCATTGAAATAAAAAGAAAAGATTGTTATTTTGGAAAAGAAAATAATCAAGCACAAAAAATCAGTATGTGCTTATAAATAAAATAAATTGGTTAATGAAATAGAGCACAAATTTATTTTATTTTTTTTATAATTGTTGACATAAAATTATTGTTTATCATCTTTGTTGAAGTAAAATAATATATTTTATTATGAAAAAAATAAATTGATATATTTTTTTTGAGAAAAAAAATTAGTAGTATAAATTATATTTAATTATTCTCCCATTTCTTTTTCAATTGTGAAACAAAATTATAATTAACATTATAAATTATGGAAATATTTCTTCGAAATTTATTTATCTCATTAGTTAAATAGTTTATGTGTTATTTTTTTTTATTTACAAAAATTTATGATTTTGGGTTAAACTGTACTTCTGTATGTATTTTTATTTAAAGATTATTTGTATTATAGTTAATTATATATATGAATTAATTCATGAATATATGAATATACTTAAAAAATATTAATATAATTAAAAAGTTGATAGAATTATTAAATAATACGCATATATTCAGTTTTTGATATATTTATTTCTACCTTATTATCTCTTTTTTTTTCCTCTAAAAGAACCACTATTAATCTTAATTTTTAGTTTATTTAATTTTTCTCATAATATTTATTATATATAAATGGTTATATATAATCTACTTAGTGCTAATTTATGAATATAAATTATTATTGATATTATATTAAATTATTGATTAAAAAAATATAAAGTTTAATTTTGTTTAATTTTGATACCAATAAATACTCTTAAAAACTTAAACTTTGTAAAATGTTAATATACTACAAATTAAAAATTAACTTTAATTAATTTATATTAATCAAGTTTTTAAATTTTTTAAATAATCCAAATACATTAAGATATTTGCGAAAACTGGAAATTGAGGAAACATTTAAATATCTCGAGATAGTTTTTATATTTTAGACTTTTACAATAAATGAAATTCTATAAAATAATGATTCATGTAATATAACCTAACCATTGATATATACATACAAAACCTTCCATATATATATATATATATATAAGATACCTAACTATACATGCAACAACTCCTATTATATATATCCATGTATTTGTTAATCCAATGAGTAATCAAAATGGTATTAGCTGGGAAGTCTTAGATAGAAGACATAATAGTTCATATCCTACTAAAATGTCCAGCCAAGAGTTTGATGAGATTCAAATGCGCTTGTAAGTCATGGTCGACTATGATACACCATCCAAAGTCTATTGCGAAAAACATTCTCTTCAACACCAACAACAAGAATACCAACAGCACCACCTCCCAACTCCTCATCAGTCGTATCAACAAAAACCCTAATCCTGATGATAAAGAGGAGCCTTCTGTGTTTTCTCCTTGTTCTCATAATAATCTTCGTGAAATTTTCATAAAAGAAAATGGAACCTCGCAACTGGCGAGTTGAACTCCCACCACCTAAGTTTCAGTATTTTAATCGAGAAGGGAGAAACATCACTGTTGATGTAATTCTTTTTAGATTTGAGTACTTTCCAGAAAGTAAGGATTACAAAATGATAAAATTCATGGAAATTCCTATAGAAGCTTATTATATAGAACTCTACAGTTTAGAAGAAGATTCTTGGAAGAGAATCAATGTTCAAGGAACAGGTGCAGTTGAATTTTTCAAAAACTCAAGCATGATGGTAAAGGGAACCTTGTCTTGATTTACTATAAATTGTGCCAACGATGAAGGAAGAATCACAACATTTGATATGGGTAAAGAGGTTTTTGTGAACATAAGGCTGTCTGGTATTCAAATATTTCATTGGATATCTCTTAAAGTTTAAAATTAAGTGTTTAAAGTGTTCATGAAGAAAAGATTTAGTACAATAGTTGAAAATTAGTATGAAGAAAAGATTAAGATGTCTCATGTTTGGAAAAAAAAAAGTTGTCAAAAGGTTTTTGGTGGGAGGCTGTGAATGTGGTTGTTTGCAAAACAGGCCACCAACAAAAGCGTTAAGAGACAAGACACGTTATGAGGCTTGGCATGGAACTAAACCGACAGTGGAGCACTTGAAAATACTCGGAAGCATTTACTACGCCTACATTCTAGAGACCAAGGGAGAAAAGAAGACAAGAATTGGCATCATTTTAGGTAGCAGCAAAATTACCAAGGGACTGTTGGTAAATGTCAAAGTAGATGAGAAAGCACACTGGAAATGGAAGGAAACTGAGGTGGAGATCTCAAGAAATCAGTTTGTTGTTAGGGATGATGAAGAAACTTCCTTTGGACCAGCTAAAGAAGAGATACCAGATTTGCTGTGAGAGGAACTAGAAGCTTGCAAGATATTTACAAGAAGTGCAATGTTGTTTCAATGGCCTAATGGTTGGTTATTGTACTTAGACATCCAGTAGGCCGAACATCATGTACGCAGCTAGTTTACTCTCAAGATTCATGCAATCTCTGGGTGAACTACATTTCAGGGCAGGGAACAGGTTGTTGAGTTATATAAGAAGATTCCTTGACTGTAAAATTTATTATGAACCTGAAGTTAAATCGATGGGGTTCACTAATAGTGATTAGGGAGGATCCGTGGATGACATGAACAACACTTATGGGCATGTTTTTCACCTTGGATCATGTATGACAAGCTAGAACTTAAAGAAACAAGAATAGTGGCACAATCTACAACTTAGGCAGAGTATATGGCTGCAAAAAGTGTAGTGAATTAGACCATATGGCTTAGGAAGGTGCTTAATGATCATGACCTGAAGCAAAATGAGCCTACAGCCATATTTTGTAACAAAAAATCAGCTGTGTCCATTTACCAAAGGATTAGCTGTTTACATTTGATTTCCAAATGATGCCAGAATATTAGCATACTTAACAACTCTACAGTCAAACAAGCCAAAAGAACTGTATTAACAACTAAACAACTATGTCAATGACCTGCAAGTATGAAACCAATTCAACATATCAAAGACAATAAACAACTAAACAACTACAAAATGAAAATTCACCACCAATCAAGAATCTATCCATGGGGATTCCCTCGATTCATCCCCTAGAAAAGTTCCTCATTCCAGAACACCAACACACACATAGTCATAACTGCAGCACCAATGCCAGTTAGATCACAGTTGCTGCTACAGAAACTTACAATCCAGACCAGACCACACAAGCTAGCTGTGAGAAGAAACATACAAACAAACAGGCCCTGGAAAAAATAGCAATTAATATCGGAGACAATAAATGATAAAACAATTATATAAACCACCAATCAAGGCTCCATCCATGGGGATTCCCTCAATTCATCCCCTAGAAAAAATCCTCATTCCTCAAATTGTTGCTATGTACATTATATGTCTAGAAGAACAATCCATAGAGGAAAATCGAAGCAGAGAAGCACAAAATGAAAAATTTTAAATCAGAAAAATTTTCATCTCATTACATTGAATTTATCAAAGAGGCTCAAAGAGCCATATTCACTTACATCAAATTTCAACAGGACTCTAACAGCGGTACTCACCTGTTACATCAAATTTCTATCCAACGAAGCAATACAGGATATTACTTCTTTTCCAATGGTATAAACAAATCAATATGAAGCATTACATTCAGATAATTGATGTATCAAATTCTCTTCCCTAAGTGCAGCCCTCTTTCTTATCTCACTCATCTCAAGCTTAAGTTGATCGCTTGCCATCTCCTCACTTTTCATCTTGATCAGCTCAGCAGGTTTGATATCTCCACAAAGAACCTTTCTCCTCAAGTCTGGATTTTTTGCATCCTTCAGGTTGAACAGAATTGACCTGTACTTCATCTTTTGATTACCAATGCAAGTACCCATCTGAGTAAACATCTCAGACTCAACCATTGCAGCAACCTCAACAGGATCCCTCAAACACATATTGTTTCCAACCTTTCCCCTAGATTCTGATGCCACCTTTGAGAAGGCTTCTTCAAGCATGGCCCTGACTTTTTTTCTTGATGCATCTTCCTCTTTCTGAGATGAAGGTTGAACAGGAGTTTGCAATGGCATCTTGAGGCGAATGATGAGCCCTTCGTTCGAAGCTTTGGGGGACTCTACCATCTTCAGAGATGAGGGTTGAAGAGGAGGCAACTTTGAAACATTGTCAGAACTCGGTTGAGCAGTAGGCGCAGGTCGCAACTTGATGCAAATGATACCGGGCCGCGTCGAACGTTTTGAGAGTTCGACCTCTCTCTTCTTCCACACATCGATAAGCCGAGAAGCTGCAGAGCATATCTTTCGGCTCTTGTGCTTGCAGAGATTTTGAAGCTTCTTGTAGAGGTTGTGGGTGTTGATGAGCTCATTGTTTAAGGGACAGGTTTCAAGCTTTTTCAAACATTCAACGCATCTGGAAATTTCAGATGAACCCCGAAGAATACCCTTTATGTTTGCAGAATCGGCGGCTTTCTTGGCAGCTGCAAGAATCTCCAGTGTTTCATCCATCTTGAAATCTTTCTCGCAGGCAATAGAGAATCTGTAGAAGGAAAGGTTTCAACGGTTTGTTTGGAAGAGAGAAACGCTGAAAGAAAACAGAGACTGAATCTCTCTTCTCTTTATCACAGAAGCAAGGAAAGGGAAGCGATTTGCAGAAGAATGAAAACAATGGAAGGAAACCCAGAGAATGTCTTTTATTCCGAAACAAGAACGGAGACAAACTGTAAATCCCTTCTCTCGGTTTGGAACAGAGAATGACTAAAAGAAAACACAGAGGTTGAATCTCTCTTTTTCTTACCACAGAAGCAAGGAAAGGGAAGCGATTTGCAGAAGAATGAAAACAACGGAAGGAAACCCAGAGAGTCTCTTCTTCTTATTCTTGAAAACAAGAACGCAAACAATCAGTGAATATCTTCTTTGGATTTCCGCTTCTGATCCTTCTTCTTTCTTAGAAACAGAGACTCTTCTTCTCCTCATCGGATCCGGAAAATAGAGTATAAATTTTGAAGTGAATTTCCTATTATGCCCTCCACTTACCGTTACTTTACCTGTGTTGCAATCTCGGGTCGGGTCTTAGCTGTTGCACCCCGCGCCATTTACAGTTACATTAAGCATTTCCCCATGCCCATGCCCAGGGCCAGTCCCATACCAAGGCACAGGCCGAGGCCCATACCCATACCCAAGCCCAGACCCAGACCCAGGCACAAACCTAGATCCAAGCCCAGACCCAGACCCAGACCTAGGTTCAGAGCCAGACCCAGGCTCTTGTCCAGACCCAGGCCGGGCCCAGACCCAGGCCCAAATTTAGATTCAAGCCTAGACCCAGGCCCAGATCCAGACCTAGTCCCTGGTCCAGACCCAGGCCCTGACCCAGACCCAGGTCCATACTTCTCTTCCATTTACTAATTTATATATATATATATATATGTATATATTCCTCTAATGCGGAAAAAAGAATGAATGCTAGAATAAATTAAATATGACAAAACTTTAATCAATTAAAAATTATTGTTGTTAACCCAAATCTTTTCTAAATGCAATTTGTACTAGAAATTGTAAACATAAATTATGGTTCTCCATTCTCTACTCTAAGCAACCAAATTTGAGGTTTTCATTATTTTTAGTTCCTTTTTTTAAAAAAAAATAAAATAAAGTTTAGTCGAAAAAATATTTAACTCACGATATAACATAATTTTTTCTTTAAAAATATACACAGAAAAAAAATTTTCAAAAATAAAATCAAAAGTAATATTTTTCTAACAGCGTACGTATGTTATCACTGTTACAAATGACATCTTGATTATTTTTAACTAAATTGTAAATTTATGTTTTCAGAGCTCGCAAACTCTAAGTAATACATCAACTTGCATCATCATTTCGTAACATGTAATAATTATTTATTGAAGTTTGTCAAGTCATTATAAAGAAAGCATTGTTTTCCGGCTCTTAGCTATGGGGGGGGTTTGCTATACACGGGTTACATTATGGGATGGTGGTGATGCAAAGGGTCGTTGTCCAAGATTTGGTCTATAAATATTGCTAATTAACTCGTTCAGTTTAAGATGCAAGATAATTATACTTAAATTGTTAAATACTGTATTATTTAAATAGATCAATATCTTATAAATACGTCAATCCAACTCTTTGGTTTTCATTTGGATTAAGTAGTTTAATATGTATAAAAAATAGAATCACATATCACGAATTCGTTATTTACAGACAATAAGGTGGTTAGGTTCATGAGATTGAATAGAGATACTTATCATCTTTTACAATATCAATTTCTTTACCTAGTTAGGATACAAGTTCGAAACCAATGTATAAATTTATCTATTAAATTTTTTAAAATAAATATAACATAAAAAATAATATTATTTAGAGCAAATAATACACTTAATTATTTATACAAATTTGTAAATATACATATCAATTGATGTAATAAATCACTAATTAGAAATTATTATTTCTTCTTGAACTTCTTGAGTAAATTAGTAATCTTAGTTGAACTTTAATGGCTTCATATGGAAATTATCAAGCCCTACTTCTATGAAAGCTTGTTTCTCTTCGTCGCCATAGATAGAAGTTACACCAACAATCACGATACTCACTCCCATTGCTCGTAGATTCATTGTTGCCTATGAAATAATAAGAAATATCAAGTTTGCTGATACTGATGCCACTAAAGAGTTTTTCGCTTGTCTTGACATGCAACTTAACAAAGTGAACCAGTTTCATAAAACCAAGGAGGAGGAGTTTATGGATAGAGGAGAATCTATGAAGAAACATATGGAGATTCTCTTAGAGCTCAAAAATGCTATCAGGCAACAGCATGGTAAAGGAGCTTCTGTGGAGGACTCAAAGGAGGATGCTTCTCTATCATCCACCATTTCTTCTGGTAACTAATCAGCTTTCATCTCATTTAGTGAGGAACACAGAATGATTAAAAGAAATTCTTAATATGATTTGTGTTTTTATTTTTTGCTTATTCCTGATATGGTATATTACATTTTACTCATTAACCTTTTATACACATGCTGACAAATGCATGCAGTCATGAGCATACTACATATATATATATATATATATGTATATATAAGTTATAAAACTTGGAACCTAAATATGCAGAATTTGATACCCTGTACTTAAAAGGAAATATGTTATAGTGGGTGAATTCTGAAGTTGCTTAAAGTGATGAGGTAAAAGTGAATAACAGTTAAAAGTGTGAGACAATGAAGGTAAACATAATATTTTTCAGCCTTAAAGGGCTTATTAGTTTGATTTCCTTTCTGTTTTCCTTGAATATAGAGGAGGAATCTGTGAAAAATAGAACAGAAACACAAGAAGTACAAGAGGAAGATGGTAGCAGTGATTTGGAGAAAAGTGAGGAGCCATTTGTAAATTCCCCAATATCAGATGAGGCAGGAGGAGTATCAATGAAAACAACAAAAGATTATAGAAAACTGAGAACACCATCGGGTCTGTGTTTTCAACAAAACTAAGTTGCAACATGCAGAGAAGATGATTAAGTGAGGGTATATTGAACTCTACAAAGGATTGGATTATCTCAAGACTTGCAGGTATCATTTTAAGCTCATGAATAATCAAAGTTGGATCAAATCTACATATGCCGAGCTTTTTTAAAATATAATTCTGACTCACAGGAACTTGAACATGCTGGCTTTCATTAAGATTTTGAAGAATCTGACAAAGTAAGTGGATTAACTGACAATTATAAATCTTTCCTTTTGGTTCGCAGAGGTAATGCAACTGAGATTTTCTCTTCTTGTTATTTATTTATTTATTTTTATTTCAGGTCATTGGAAAAGAAATTCTTCCCATTTATTTAAAAATAGTTGAGAGTTCTTATTTCAAAAGCTCATACAAGGTGATTGGAGCCAAAGATTTCATAAAATTCTCATTAGAACATCACACGAACATATTGTAATTTCGCATGAACTTATAGTAATTGTTAAAGATATTTTCCACTAACTAGTCTTTTCGTCTGATTAATTTTTCAGTAAGTGTGAAGTGGCCATTGATATCCAAGTAAAGATATCTTTGGTTTTCTTAAAATCAATCATATACATGCTTGTCTGTCACTTTCTTGGCAGCAGAACAATGTTAAACTACTTGCTTACCAGCTTTTGAAAATTACAGGCAATAAATTTAGCAGATGAAGTTGAGAAGCTAATCATCAAACAATTTTGCAGAAGAAAACCGGAGAAAAGCCTATCTCAAACCTCGTCAACGAAAAGAACTGCGTTTTGTAACTTGTTTCATTGGTGAGTTCCTTGCAGTTTTTATTTGAAAAATTAATTAAAGATCAATGGGATTATGTTTTCAAAACAAAGCTTTGAGCTTGCTTTTGGCAGAATGTATATGGACCCATTAGAACCTGCAGGAGATTTATATTTGAGGAAATTCAATCAAATGTATGTTAAACTGGAAAACTCCTTACGGCAATCTGCATCATTTTTCAGGTTATTCTCAATATATGTCGGAAACCACAAATATTATTCATCTGCAATTTTAATCTCGAGTTTAGAGTTATACTAACGAGTTTGTGAAGAAAAAACAGTGTCAAAAATTTGGCCTACACACTCACTTTTGTTTTGGTGCCATAGACTCATCCGAAACACCAATTAATGCTTTAGTAAAACCAATATCTCTTCTCTTTTATAGAAATTTTAAAATAAACTAAATGTGAATCTAAAATATATTCATATGAAGTCGTTGATATTAAATCGGCAAACGAAAACGTACTTGAATCCATAACAGAAGAAATCAGATATCTGTTTAACTTAATTAACAAAAAAAAAATAACTATCTTTTAGAATTCTCAAATTTTCTTTATTTCTGGTGATGAAATAATAGAATAGAAAAAACTTTACATATGATTTGGGGACTATAACGCTTTTTTATATTCTTAAGTTTTTATTATTTCTAATTTGACTTATCACAAAATTAGAAATAACAATTTTGATCTCTATACATAAAAAGCTCATACTTCATTTGATGCATTAAAACTCAATATCCGTTTAATTTTAATATATCATTTTTAACCGGACCCACTTAAATTGATATTTATTTATGCATAATAAAATTACATATAAACTCATACGATTGACCGAAATTCAACATATTCAGCTCAAGTAATATTAATTATTTCTCTCAATTTTTGTGGCTGTGTGATCAGAACTTTTCAAATGTCTTGAACAAGCTTAATCTAATTAATCAAGTGAATTTAATGCTTTGTCAAGAAATATAAAATCACGCTATTACGATTATGTGAATCAATATAACGTGAGTGAATGCAGATTAAAAGGATAATGATAAACATTTAAAATGATTTTTTATGATCATCGAAAATATATAAATTTAAGGGACCGAAAACGATATCATCAAACGTTAGCCACAAATATTTCTCCTAAATGCAATCATAATTTCTTGAAGAAGAACTCTCTCTTGCTTTCTCATCTTTAAAAATAAAAAACATAATTACTCTTACATAAAAATAAAAAATTAATTATTATAATTCTTTAAATAATTTTAATTTTCTAAAATTTGTCCTAATAATTTAAATTATCTTAAACTATTATTTCGATTTAATTATTTTATTTATTCCATTCAGTGTAAATATTAATCTTAAGTTATTATTATTTTAATTTAAATAAATAATAATTATAAAATTAATAACAAAATTGAAAATTAGATTTTTGTTTAAAATTAAAATTATTAGTTAAAAGAATACAAAATTATTCATACACTAATTAAAAATATTCTTCTTCTAAATAATTTAATTTTAAATTAATAAATATTATTCTTTTTAACCAATTTTTATTTGTATTTTTTTGACCGAATAAGCACAAAGCAGAAGCTCCACCAATCACAGTTCATGGTCATGGTATGGCTTTTTCCTTTAGTAAATACAGGTTTATCTTCCAATTATGGAGCTCACAAATTCAGGTTGTTTCTTGGATTTGATCGTCGATTTCTCAATTCTTCATGTGTGATCTTAGAAAGGTGGCGTGCTTCTTGTAGGTGGAAGGAAGGAGGTGTTGAGCGGTATTTCCTTGGCATGAGAGTTTGTGGAATTCTTACCAATTTTTGGTGAGGATCATCGCATCTCTTTCATTTTATGGTAAACCTAGCTCTTCATAATTTGTTCAGCTTTTAGTAAATTTTTTTATTCGAAGAAATCGAGGCTTTCTTCACGCAAATTCACCGTTTCTCAGCTGGTTTATTCTGCAACGAGAGCTTTGTTTTTGTCTCCGTTTTTTTTTTTTTAAAAAAAAAATGGAAATAACTATTGAACGATTCTGTCGGTTGAATTATCACCTGCGAATATTTGGTGGAAAGTATAAAGACGTGTAGTTCTACCTTTTGATAAGAAAACTCCAGTGATCTATTCTTTAGGAAAGTTTGCGCCGGTTGTCTTTTCCTTGCTTTATGCTCGGTTTGCTAACATAAATGTTTTTCTTTTTCTTTTTCTTTCTTTTTTTTTTTTTTTTTGGATCTTCTTTAGCTTGTAAGCTGGGCAATCTGTCAACGGCTCCGCAAAAACTTGCTAAGCAATTAGAAGATTTTGGCAGTAATGAAGGTATGTTGATTTTTATTTGTCTTGTGAGAAATAAATAGTTTTTTTTTTTTTTCCTGTCGTAATTTGGAGAACATGTACATGCCAAATACTGAGACTCGTGTTGATTTGTGGTCTTTTTACCCACTGGAAGGGAGCGAGCAGTTAATTTATTTAGTGTGGTCAATTAGAATGTGGGTTCTCTTTACCAGTCTGCTACTCTCCTCTCAACTCTCTCGATTAATATCCATGACGCAACTCTCTGATTACTTGCTTTATCTTCACCCAGAACGGTGCAGCATGAGATTTTGAAGACATTCCAGTCGAATTCAGCATTATGCTGTGCAAGAATATGTTTCTTGCTGCTGAACTGAATTGTAACTCTTTACATGCTGATGGAACATTCTCTTCTCGTTCCTGGAATGGTCAGCTTCTGTTGATTGATGTCGAGCTTTGAGAATATTGGTTGCAAGTTATTTGGTACGCGAGCATAAATGAAAGAAAATGAGTCATTCGGGGGAGGATAGCTCAGTTTCTTAAAAGAATAAAATGAAGAAACCAGAACATCATGTAAACTTCTCTACTAGAGATGTCAAGCCGACAAGTGATCTTTGGATAGATGGGATCATTTGTGCTTTTGAGTGCATATTTAGGCATAAGAGATCAATGAATGCAAAATGGGGTTCAAAAGCCCCAGTCAGAGAGCCAGATGGTGAGTATTTGAACATGCATATGCCAACAAATGGACTAATTGATTCGCCTTCCTTAAGCTTAGATGGGAGCAGAATGTTGGAATCCTCTTCCCTCAGTGAGTTGAGGGACAATGCAAATCTTCCTTTCAACGACAAAGACAGTCAGATGTTTCAATCAGGACAAATTGAAAGATATGAAGGTAGTTACTGGGTTCCAATTGGGTGGGCTAGGATTTCAGAGCTTGCTCAAACAGTGCAAGTGAATGCAGTATGGGCATCACAGCAGTCGGGGCCAGTGGATGATGAAGAGGGAGTCACTGTGGCAGATCTAGCAGCTCCATACTGGGAACGGCCAGCAGGCCCTGTATGGTGGTGCCATCTGGCTGCTGGTCACCCTTTTGTCGAATCATGGCTCAGTAATGCTAAGTGGTTACATCCTGCCATCAGTTTGGCATTGAGAGATGAAAGTCGACTGATAAGTGAACGGATGAAACACCTTCTTTATGAGGTATGTGGCTTATTTAAGTCGTAAACATGCTTTTAATTAACAAAAATTAGTTTAATGAATGATGTGATTCTTTGTAGTTGGGCTAGTATAAGTTGGTCATCTGGCATGAATGATATGTGAAATTTTAGGGTCAATCATTTATTGATGATATGAATCTCAAAAAACCAATTCACTCGGGAGTTAGGTGGTTGAAACAGACAGGATTGTGTTTTTTTCTATGCAATTTTATAGCAAATATGCACATGGGAAGAAGAGGGGACGAGGCCAAAGAGAATTAACATCTGACTAGATTCTACTTGTTTTTCTTTTTCCTTTTTTAAGATTTTTTATTTATAAATAGTTGTCCTAGTTTTAGGCTTGTTTTTAACTTTTTAGAATTCTGGAAATAGTTTCTCTTCAGTTCTTTTCCATCTTTTTTTAAGTGGCTAGTTCTGCTTCAGTTGGTCGTTTCTCATTTGCCTTGTAATTGATGAGACAATTCTTTTAGCTATGAATGAAAAGTGAGCAGAAAACTATCCATAAAGTTAGAGTTTCTCGCAGAACTATGAGGTTGTCAAGTTCTCTTTGATAGTCTTTTCACTGTCAAAATAGGTTAGAGATAGAAAGGCTCCTAGATTCTCTAATCCTTATATAAGGTTCCCGAGCTTCGGATATGGTCACAGGGCTTGCTAATGTGAAATCCTGTAGCAAGCGGGTTGCTTACTTTCCGGTTTTCAGTTTTATTGGCCTTTGGTGAGTTTCGTTTGAGATAACTATTGATCTTTCAGAGAAGAACTCTTTGGATTAATAGCTGATGATTTTATTCATGATAATAGGTTTATTTATTGGAAAAGATAATTGAATTAGATCTCTATTACCATTCTAGGAATTATAATCCTAGTTCTGTCCCCATTCCTAATCTAAATCTAATTATAATTTTAGGAATCATAGTTCTAGTTTTATCCAATTTTCCAATTTAAATCTATATACTTAAACAAAATCCTAAAATAATTCTAATTCTTATTAGTTTCTTAAAGAAACCAACTTCCTGGCTTACTATTAACTCAAACTCCTTCACTTTGCTTAAGGGAGATTTGAGTCCTTGGAAAGCTCAAGTAAAGCAGAAACCACTTTGCTTCCTTACCTTCCGTAAAAATTGTCCTTGATAAAGACTGGGGCTTTTATTTTGAAATGGTGGTGGTTATATAACATTGCATAAATGCCTATTTTATCACTCACAGACCTCATTTTTTTTGGAGGGTATCCACACAAGAAGACTCAAGGATAGTCCTTTCTCTTTGCAAGGAAGATGAAATAACCCGCTCAAAATTATTCCTTGCATTGTCAGACCTGATCCTGTTAATAGAAACACTATGTTGTGTAATAATTGTTATGTGAAAAATTGCAATAATGTTTCATATCTCTGATTCTTCCTTTCAAGAGAAATAAATAGGTTGTCGTAGTGCAATTATTAATAAAAAGATATGAAATATTTGGTCCCTGAAATGTTCGGGGCTCTAGATTGGCTCCAAACTTCAGTATCTATCAAAGAACAAGGTGTAGTAAACCTTTTATTACTCAAGGGACATGATACGTGATGGTCTTTAGCAAGTTCACAAGTATCTCAATGAAGCTACCAACAGTGAAATTTTCAAAAGGATGGGGAAACATGTATCTAAGCAAATTAAAGGATGGAGCAAAATCTCAGTTATGTTGGAGGAAGAACTTTTTGACGAGCAAGAAAGGGCTACCTAGTTTTTCTTGCAATATTGTCTGAAGATATCTAATTCACTTCCCTCCTTCTTGAGTTCTCCAAAATTGTTGCTTTTGGGTTGAATTTTTAGACAAGATGCCATCTATTCATGACGTATGCTTGCTTTTTTCATTGTTTTAAGCCCCCCATTTTGGCTGAGAACTTGAGCTTTTCAATGGAGTTTAAAGCAATTCTTATTCATTTGTTGTGACTTCATATAATATATGCACCAAATTCCTTCCCAGTTAAGTGGTTTAGAGTACTAAAAATTTTTGTTCTCATTTGTACCATTATCTTAGAGCTTTAGTTGAGTCTATCATTGTGAATTTTGTAAAGATCATGATTGAGCTATTTAACGTTCAGTAATTGAGCATAATTTTTCTTCGGCTCTCCTCAGCACCAATTATTACAAAAGTCTCATTGGGGAAGGTAATGTCCCTTTTCCGCAAAACTGAAAGCATATACAATCTAATTCTGAATTAAGGCAAGCAATAAGTTCGAAAGTTTGTCTCTTTCATCATAACTCTTGAGGATTGCAGCATCCTCACTACATTTCATCTTAATATTGTGGTAATTATCCATCTCAAGTCACAAACTTTTCATGAAGTTTAGTATTTATAAATGAGGCTGTAGCTTGCTTAAATATATACTCTCGATTTTGTAGATTAGAGTGGCATCTTATATGTTAGAGTACATCTGGCAATTAGCTTTGCTGATCTCTAGATCAATTGTGAGAAACAAACAGTTCCCACTGATTGCATTAAATTCCAGAATGAACAAAGATCACCAAATCTTCCTCATTCCCGAATTAATCAATTAAACTTCAGATCTTCTAGTTTTAGAATGGTTCCAGTTTCGTAGCTTAATTTTCCTCTTCCCTTTAGAAGGGCTCTCAGTTTGTGACCATTGAAAATATATATATATTTTTTTCCATTTAGTATGAAGGATTAATGTCTTGCAATTTCCCTGATTGACTAATTTGGCATGGATCCAATATCAGTCATAGAGGGGTTCAATGAATTTTCAGAGAAATCTATCATTTTTAAGAAAAAGATAAAGGAAGTAACCTTGATATGAAGACCAATAATAAACAAAATGGATGAATTTTTCTGTTTAGCAGTGAAAGCTGGAGAAAGAGACGGTTCAATAGTGAAGGCTGTAAAAACATCCAGATTGGACTGCTTGGATACCATGTAGTCATTATTTATACAAAAAAGTTATGCCTAACTTGAAAATTTTGACCCTACAATCAATTCCTAAAATCTAGGGATTCTTAAGAATTATGAATCAATTAATCTAAGTGATGATAAGAGGAAAGATTAGAGATTGTATAAGATTTTCTAGCTATAGAAATAGATGAGAGGACTCTGTACATATCTAGGATGAAATCGACGCAGATTTTCAACATATATATATGTATTTATTGTTTGAAATGAGGTTCTGATGTGTTGGCTTCTTTACTGTGCAAATATTAAGGTTCCAGTTAGGGTTGCTGGAGGCTTATTATTTGAGCTGTTGGGACAATCAGCTGGTGATCCATTTGTTGATGAAGATGACACCCCTGTTGTACTGCGGTCTTGGCAAGCACAAAACTTCCTAATAACTGTATTGCATATCAAGGGAAATGTGTCATGCATAAATGTGCTGGGCATCACAGAAGTTCAGGTTGTTCATGCTTGTATAGATGTTCTCAATGGCAGTCATTACAACTTTCTATTGTCTAATGAAACAAGTTTATAGTGATGCCATAATTTCTTATTCAAGCTTTTGGTGCTTTGCTTTTATAGGAGCTTCTTTCTGCCGGAGGTTATAACATGCCCAGGACAGTGCATGAACTCATAGCACTTCTTGCATGCCGTCTTACTCGATGGGATGATAGGTATTGAATTTTGTTCTTTTCCAAATTCAGTCCAGCTGTTTGACCCTGCTGCCTTTTAATGCAATGCAATTGATATGACTAGTTCAGATTTATGCATATGGTCCCTGGAAATGCACTTTGACATATGTTTAGTTGCAAGTTTTGTAGGACGTTAGCAATATGCTAAAAGGAAATTTTATTTGTTGTTCGTTTTACTTCAAAATGTCTGTGAAAGGCCAGTCTAGGTTGTCTCTTCGAGAGAACATCTGATAAAATTGGAAGGTTAAAATCTAGCTTGCTAAATGGCAAAGGTTTTGTTGTACTTCGTCAATGCATGGTGTTCTCATCTAGTCGTTACTTTAGATGGTGAATATGTTTTTGACTTTGAACCAATATTAGGTTATTTATACAGAGAAAAGGAAAAAATTGCGGAAAATCGAACAATTATACAATATCTGTCTTATGTAACATAGGGAGTCTTGTTCACTTCCAGTGATATAATCAAACGTTTTTACCCTATCTTGGAAATTTGGTTGTCATAAGTCGTAAACCTCCACTTGCTACTGTAAAGTAAGATCCAATCTCTGAATAATTTTCTGTGGTAAACGTGATATATACTAGTGGCATTAAGAGACTCGTGATTAGCATAAGTTTTTATAGTAATGGTTTTCTACCTGTCTTTAATTTATTTCAGGTTGTTCCGGAAGTACATCTTTGGTGCAGCCGATGAGATTGAGTTAAAGTTTATGAACAGGTTGTTTGGGGACATGAATCTATTTATTGAGTTCGGACTGCCACTTCGTACTCTGATAGTGACAATTAGTTCCTTTTTTGCAGGAGAAACCAGGAAGATATGTATCTTTTCAGCATTATTCTGAATCAAGAAATAAGAAAGTTGTCAAGACAGGTATTACACTTTCTCCGTCTAGATTGAAAGTCATTTGTGGAAAAGTTGTCTTTCTTAGAATCTTTTTCTTTCCTTTGTAGGTAGGGTGTTGTGTTGGGAGGAAGGTTTTCATGCCTCCTGAGCATAAGTCATGAATTTGAAATCTCCTAGCTTTAGCTCTTTGACAATTCCAAGTGGAATTGAGATAATTTATTTCAAATTTCTCACTTATTTTAACGAAGTTCATTTCTTCCAAACTATGTTTTTACATGCTAGTTCAGAGATCTCTATTCGAATTTTTTCAGGATCTTTAAGAGTTCAAAATTGTTATTGATCATTAAAAACTTATGGTTGCTGTTGCAGGTCATCAGAGTAAAGTGGTCTCTCCATGCAAGAGAAGAGATTGTCTTTGAGCTTCTCCAACATTTGAGGGGAAATGTAGCCAGGACTTTGCTAGAAGGAATAAGGAAGAACGCAAGAGAAATGATTGAGGAGCAAGAAGCAGTTCGTGGCCGCTTATTCACAATTCAGGATGTTATGCAAAGCACTGTCCGTGCATGGCTGCAGGTTTGTGCCAAACAAACCTAAAAAAGAAGTTACATATTTAATTGACATTTGAAGAATGATCTTCATATTGACAGATTAACTTCTACACATTGCTATGTCTCATGCCTATGAAAATTGTTAAATTCAGGACAGAAGCCTGCGAGTAACCCACAATTTAGCTGTTTTTGGGGGTTGTGGCCTTGTACTTTCCATCATCACAGGGTTATTTGGAATCAATGTTGACGGAATCCCTGGAGCAGCTAACACACCTTATGCTTTTGGTCTTTTTGCTGCCATCTTGTTCTGTATAGGAATAGTGCTAATCATTGTTGGACTGATCTATCTCGGGTTGAAAAAACCCATTACTGAGGAGCAGGTAGAAGTTAGAAAATTGGAGCTGCAAGAGTTGGTTAAAATGTTCCAGCACGAAGCAGAAACTCATGCTCAGGTTCGAAAAAATATTTCTAGAAATAACTTGCCTCCGACTGCTGGAGATGCATTTATGGCTGGTGCAGATTATGTTCTTATCAAATAAGGTGTGTTGATTCTCTTGTTGCTTTTTATTCCTTTTCTTATTATGCTTTCTTCTGTACAATGATACCAAGTTAATTGGGAAATGGTCTTTAAGCAAATGAACTCCACTTTGTAATTGCTAAATATTTGGGGTTCTACCCTGTATATGGTGAAGGTGATTAATATTTTATCTATTATCTATTATTCTTAGGCTATTTTTGTAATATATCAAATATTTTGTGAAATTCAGTTAGGATGTGCAAGGTAGGATTTGATTTAAATACTCGTACAATATCTTTGTGCCTTTTGGATTCTCCAATTGAATTGTCACTATAAATTTGAATCTTGTTCTAATTTAAATCTTCTGAGAACCAGGACACAGTACACCATTGGTTTTGAAGTCAATAGAGAATAAGAAATTAGCTGAGTTAATTCTTCTCATGGTTTGAGTGCGGAATTTTGTTCTAACTCAGGTGTTTTGAAAACTATCCCGTCACGACACCATGTCATCGAGTAAAAGTTCGAATTCACTAAGATTATGCTATCATGACTTCTTGCAGGAGGATCTACTGATAGTCCTAACGAGAGGGCTCGAAAACTACGTACATCTGCAGAAAGTGTTACTCGCAAATCTGCCCCTTGCTAATAGCCAATTCTATTGGGTTGTTTAATTGCAAATTCAAATAGCTTCTGTTCATGCAATTATCATGCTGGTTAGGTAAGAACATTACAATGGCGATTCTCATGCACCTTGTACATGCATAATACACAACCCAAATTTTTTTTTCAATTGCATGATTCTCATACCCAATCATGTAGATAAGGTATAAGTAAAGAGCCACTTACATTCAATTACCCTAAAGTAAACGAACAGACCTTTGTAATTTAAAAGAAATGGATACACTTTTCTAGTTAATCAAACCAATGACTACCCTGTTAGTCTATGTAGGCAGACTGACAACGCAATGAGATGTACGAGTAATATAGATATACATATATATATGTATATATATATATATGTATCTTGATGGTCGTTTCTTTTAATTCCTCTTTTCACTTTTGAAGTGGTGTGAAAGGAAAGAAATTCGAGAAGGTTTGATGGAATTGATATTAACATTAGAGATTGGTGAATTTATACTTTTCATTCTATGATTTTGGATAATTTTGTAAATGTCATTGATCATATATTGTATATGGATGGTAACTTTTTAATACTTATATTAAATTAAATTATGGAACAATTTTAAATTAAAATTTTTTATTATGTTGGAAATAAAATGTTTTATTTAATGATTTTAGCAAGTTGAGTATTGATATATATATATACATTTATATGTATATATACATGATGAGATACTCTAATTTTATAAATTTTTGTAAATTTTGATAAGAAAAACATATTTCCTATGATGAGGATTCACACTTACAGAAGACAGGTTATTACATATTGTTTTCCCTAATTGTTATATAACACATGCATGATATAAATTTTCAAGAGTTGTATTTAAAAAATCTAGGCAAGTAAAAATACGTGAATAATTTTTTAATTTCTCAAGTTTTTATTTATGTCCAAACCCAACTTAATGGGCTTAAATACATATCAGAAAAAAAAGTTATTTTTAGGGTTACAAACAAGTTTATTTGAGAGTAATATCATAATTTCTTACTATTAAATTTAACTCTTAGCTAAAGATCAATATTTATTTGATATAAAACAAAAATAAATATGTTAAAAGTCTTAAATTTGAGATCAAATCACGAATTTATATGAAGTTAGCCTGAAATTAAAGAGCCAGTTGAAAGAAAAAGTCTACTATCTCCGAGGTTATTAAATGTATTGGATAAAGAGTAAAAATCGACGTAAATTTTAGTACTTTAGTTTACCTTAAAAGATATTTACTCGATTTTTTATAAACATAAATATTTAGGTAATTCAGTTTTACTATTTTTCACACACAATTTCTTATGAACACAAGTATTTAGATAATTCAATTTTATTATTTTTCATTACGCAATTCAACAAGTTTGATTATTAGTAATAATTTATCCAATCCATTTTTTAGAACTCCCGTTGCGGCCTTTTTTCCATCAGAAAACCCTCTTGTTCCTTTCTTCTCGAACAAGGTAGGTATATGTTAGTTAAAAGTTTCGGTTTTAATGAGAAATCAATCAAAAAAAGATGTGAGAAATATATATTTATATATATATGGAAGATAACTACTATTGGTTCTCCAATATTGATATTTCTTCTTGTATTTTCATTTTACCCTTAAAACTCAACTTCCTATTTAATTCATAAATAACTTAAATTCCTTACTGTATTTCATTCCTCACAATTCCATAAACAAAACCCTATCCAATACAGTAACTAGTTTTACTGTCACTATTCTTTCTTACTTTTGGTCTCCTGTTGTGCCTTTTTTGCTCTCAAACTATTGACCATAACGAACTACTTTGATGCACTACCACTAAACTATAAGGAGATTTAGTGATTCTTGGTGAAATATTAAACTGTATTAATTATTAAAGATCATCAGTCCTCTGCAACTTACATATTAACAAGCTTCACCTTCATTCATGTATTTGATTACAACTGACATTCACATGCTTTAGATTAAATAGAAATTAACATGGAAGAAGACATGACTACTACAAAGGAATAAATACACCCTGCCCAATCTTTTATTATCATAAATCTATCAAAGAATATATATGTATATACCGAATTCGTGGGTATAAAAAATAACACATCTGCAAAAAAAAAAAAAAGTCTCTCCCCGCCCCCACCCCCTAACAGCATCCATCTGTATCTGTGCACCAAGTATGTTTGCCAAATCTAGGGGAAGCTTTAATATCTGCACATCCTGATGCTCAAAATGCTTCAGGAGCATATCAGATAATAGGAGGAAGCACTAATATCTGCACATCCTGATGCTCAAAATGCTTTAGAACCAAATCAGACAATAGGATGCAGATGGTTAACTCAAGTATCTAGTATCTGGATGCGCATGATTCATGGGTAAAGAGATTACCAGTATCAGGCACTGAAGTTCATGGAACGTTTGTATATTCAACTTTTTTGCGAATTATCAAATTTTACAGTTTAGTGGCATACTGATTCTCTACAACTTCTGTTGTATCCTGCACGGCATTATCTATATCAGTGATGACTCTCCATGAGATCAGCAAGAGTGATTTTTCCGCAGTTGCCCGTATCTAGCCTGTCAAACTGGTTACAGATAGGGGAAATGTCTTTCTCTGATATCTTTGCCATCTCCTTGAGCTTGTATATGACATATTCTGATTTACTGCAAGTTTAACAAATGGAATCATCAACAGAAGCTCAAACTGGCCATTCAAGCATTGGCTTCAGTTCATACATAGTATATGAATAATTGCATAAAAGACATTGAAAATCCTCGATAACTTAAAATGAATAAACAGGGCTAATGTAGAGATCATGATATTCTCAAACAGTTGATCTCTATATTCATAGGTCATTGTCGTTTGACTGTTCAAAGTTGCTTTTCCCTCTCTAGGTTATCTCTCTACCAACTTATCCTTTTTCTTTACCTTCCTGGAGCTTTGCCTGGGCCATCTGTCCAGAGCTCCCTACCATTGTCAGCCCTCTGATCTGAAATTATATCCTTTTCTCTAGAGAACTCCTAGTAATTAAAAGAAAATCATTTGACATGGTATCAAAAGGAGAAGTGAATGACCTCCCTAGGCTTCGCAAAATGGGCATAGATTTGGTTCTTATTCCACCTTCAACCTGGAAACTTAATGGTTGTTCAGATCCTTGTGTGAGTCGTTCTGTGTCAGTTCTTTTGGACCAAAGCGACAATGGAGGAACCTACAGAGAGGAGTTGGTAGGGAGTTATCTTTACAGCTTGGCAAGAATAAAACGGGTAACTATCTAGAACTCAAGGAGGATAACAAAGGAAGAAGAATCATGACATTCCCTCAAGGTACAAAAGGTGAAGTGTGGTGGCGGCTCCTTTTTTGGTCACCCAGGTGTTCGCTTCTCACTGGGTACCTGGGAAGAAGTTATAGCTGATAGGATATGTACATAACATTACAACTGAGTCAGTATTCTAAATGTTTTCTTTCACAAAGTTCCACATGAAGATGGACTCTTCCTTGTATAAATACACTTTACTAATATCATGATTAATACAGTGAAGCAGTTCTGAAACTTTTCACAGTATTAAACTTACTGATCTTTTACCAAAATGAGCTCTGCATCCTTTCGCTCCAGCCCTTCTATCTCTTCTTTTAAAATTTCTCATCTTTCCTTTGGAGTATCCCATTAACATAACCAACAAAAGTTATGTTAGTGGGACTATAAATTTCACCAACTTCCGCGTATAAAATCTTTGTTCTTCTCCGTATTTCAAGGATATAGGGCTTTTGACCATACATACGGCATCGGTGTATGTCCTCCATTGAAATCAGAAATGAAGCAGGCAGGCACAAAGCAGACAAACCCCGAAGCCCTCCTAGAAGTCTAGTACTAAAGTTTTGGTAACTTCAAAATTTTATTATTTTTAGTATTAGATTTCCTATTTGTTTTAGTATTTTCTTTTTCTATTAGGATTAACATTCTTGATCTTTTTAGCAGCTGTATTCTCATTTTATTAAAAGTAAAATTCCTAATTTAGTTTTGGCATTTCCTAATCTAGTTTAGGAAAGACCTATTAAGTATTCTACATGTATGACTATAACCTTTTGAGAGGATAGTATTCAGTTATTCAATAATTTTTTTAGAATTTCTCAGTTTTCTGTTTATGTGATGCAATTAAACCTATAAATATGATACTTAAGATTCCTTAATGTGATGTTTAAGAAATTTTAGGCATGATGTCCAGGTTTTTAATCCCTAAATCTCTAATTGGACAAATCAATTCTATTTGTCTTACATCAATTTAGTACGAGAGCTAAAAGATTCATAAATCCAATTCTCAAAATCCTACACAGTCCTAAAACTTATCTTCGAAAAAGAATAAAGAAAAAGAAAACAGAATATAAAAAAAAAGGACAGAAAACCTAACCCAGTCTACTGCCGCCGCCCTAGATCACAGTCACTGATTGGAGTTGATCAACACAGTCACTATAACTAGTCTAAGAAGACCCCGCCTGGCAACCCAAAAACCCCACAGCATAAATCCACCACAAACCACCATACTCACCCGCGCAACTCCTCTAGTCGCTGCCTTTCATGAATCCGAACTTCTGCACTGTCATGTCCTACACTGACCTCCAAACGAAAATTAGCACCTCCAGTAGAGCCAACTGCCAAATGGCCAGTGCCATACAATGACTAAAAGCCAACGCATGGACCCCAAGCACCTGCACCCGCGAGTGGGCCTTTTGTATCATGCTCTGTTTTGACTTTTTCAATCGGGTTTGACTAAATTGATTACCCTAGATTGGCTTATCCCCTCTTAGGCTGGCATTTGGCAATTGAAAAGGAGGTATTCTTGTCTACCTCTCTTATTTTGCAGCCTCTTCTGCAAAAGTATATGATGGAAAAAGTTTAAGGCATGTTGAATCGTGAGGAAGAGAATAAGTCATTATTCAAGGATGATAGGATTGACAAGTTATTCTTGACTGTAATTAAGCATAATTATGCAGCTAACGTAGAAAAAGATCCAAAATATTCTCTAATTTTCCAAACTGTAGCTTGCTGTAAGAATAAATGTAAAAAACTTGTCATTCACAAAGAATGTTGCAGAATGTTCATTTTTTTTTTTTGAAATAAAAAGTATAATATGATTTATTAATCTACAAACACTAAGGGGGTGCCAACCCAAAGACGAAAAAGTATTTACATGTCAAACATAATATTAATAAGGTCCCCAAAATCTTTAATTGTATACAGAGAATGACTCATAACTAAAAAAACTAGGGTCTGAAACCACCTATCTATAACCCTATCAAATTCATCTTCCACTCCCTAAAAACTCTCATGTCTCTTTCCCCACCACCCAAAAGACAGCAAGGGGAATGAGACTCGCATGTTTCTTTCCTCTATTAATACCCCTCTAGACCCGAATTTCGTCCCTTACCAAATTAGCCATTGCCTTAACTAATCCCCAGTGACTTGTAAGCCATGGTTCATAACTTATGTGCAAGCGGGCACCAAAGAACGATGTGATTACAAGATTTGGCTTCCCTCTTGCATAGAAAACAATCATTCACCAAAATATTTCTCCTCCTCATCAATTTGTCAATAGTGAGATACATCGACAACCTCTTTCCCACGGCAAAAAAGTAATTCTAAATAGAGAATTAACTTTTCAAATTTGCCAAAAAGAAAAATTGGTCTAAGTGGGGTTATTCTTAATTAAATAATTATAGAAAGATCTGACTAAGATAGACCTTCTGGAATTGAAACTCTAAATTGGTTGATCATTACTCCCATTAATTGAGGCGAAGGAGAATGTATTGAGGTGAGTCTCATAATCATTAATGTCACATTCATTGAGGTTTATCATAATTTCCATGTACCACTCCCTTTTTCCCCCTATATCTTTGAATGACTAAAAAATCGTAATCTTTTTGTACCCTACAATGGCATATATCTAGGGAAACTGATCTTTGAGCTATCCCTCTCTAAGCCAAGCGTCTTGCCAAAAACTGATTTTGCCCCCAATATCAACCCTCCACCTGATGCGATCTTGAAATTTATTCCTATCCATGCATATTTTTTACACATCCCCTTTCCAAGTAGTCTAGTCAATACTTTTTTTTCCAATAAAAATGTATAGTATGTATTAACAAGACACCAAAAAGAGAGTACCACCCATGTACAAAAAATCAAATCATGTTAGTATATCAATGACATTCCCAAAATCCACTAATAATGTTATGTTCTAATAAAATAAAACTAAAATTATGAATTCACCTATCTTTTAATCTATTGATCCTATTCTCAATATTGTCAAAAGTCCTACCACTTCTTTCCTTCCAATTGACACAGAAAACAGTCAAAGAAATCAAGTTAGCAATTTTTTTTTTTTTACATATAGCTCATCCCAAGCCCATATTTCTCCCTCAACAGACCCAATTACGACCCAATCAATCCCCATAAGACTATATATCAAACACCATAAGCTGTAAACAAACGGACACCACAATAAGAGATGGTTCCACATTTCCTCAGCTTGCAAGCAACAATAGCAAACGTTAACCATCACTCTTCTTCTAATTCTCAACTTTTCAATAGTCAAAATCCTCTCCCAGAAAGTCTCCCAAGCAAAAAAGGCAATACGGAGCAAAGCCTTGGTTTTCCAAATTCGCTTGGTTGGAAAGTTCTGTCTGGCCACATTCACTTTTCAGCTTCGTTGATTGTAGTAAGACTTAACTGAGAAATTTTCTTTTTTTTTCAAATTTCCACACAATCTGATCTACATTACTGTCTACAACCTAACCAGCCAACGGCTTCATCAAACCCTCATACTCAACAATTTCTCAATCATTCAAGTTCAGACTGACGTTAATAGAACATACAATACTGTCATATCAGTCCGGTAGGCTTCTTCAACTGTCATCTCCTTAGATTATGCAATATTGAAAATTCTGGGAAAACTTCTTCTTAAACAGCTCTCCCCGATCCAATCGTCTTCCCAAAAAATAATCCTGTTCCCTCTCCCTAATGTCCATGTGACACATTGCTGAAAGTTGCACCATTGCATTAGAATTTTTCTCCATAAGCCTCTTCCATGTGTGTTTGGAATCCTACCGTCAACTGTCCTACCCATATACATACCCCACCGAGCATGAATAATTTTTCTCCAAAAACTGTTTTCTTCTTTCAAATATCTCCAAATCCATTTTCTCTGGAGTGCTAAATTCATATTAACCATGAACCTAATCCCAAGGCCTCCATAAATGATTGGGTCTTTGATATCCTCCCATTTTACAAGATGGTACTTTCTCTTATCATCACTATCACCCAAAAGAATCTACATTGAATTGTTTTTAGGTTTTTAGCCACTTTAAGAGATATAGTGATTGTCAAAAGATAATATATTGAGATATTAATCACTGCGTTTTTTACTAGGGTGTGTCTCCCCCTTTTAGAGAGAAAATTTCTCTTCCAACCCTCTAGTCTTCTTTCAAACAAATCAATAACCGGTTCTCAAGATAATTGATCTTTACACTTAGCACCAAGTGAGAGGCCAAGGTACTTGAAGGAAAATTTTATATCTTTACAGCCTAAAATCATAGCATATGAACTAGCAACCCCATTACCACCAATTCTGCCCAATTCAGACTTGTATAAATTAATCTTGAAACCCGAGACAGCTTGAAAACACACAAGTACAAACCTCAAATGTAGTATGTTTCTCAAATCCGGTTGACGGAAATTAGGGTATCATCAACAAAGAATAAGTGAGAAACATCAATTCTCTCTTTTTGTCCCGCTGAAACTCCCCTAATCAAATGCAACTCATGTGCCCTGTTGACTAACCCGTTTAAAGCCTCCATCACCATTATAAACAAAAGCAGAGAGAGTGGATCCCCTTACCTCAATCCTCTAGAAGTATTAAAGAAATTAGAAAAACGGTCATTTATTAATACAGTAAAAGATGTAGTGGTCATACAAGCCTCATCCATTTTCTCCATTTTAGGCCAAAAACCATCGTAGATAGCATGCAGTCTACAAAATTCCAATTCACATGATCATAAGCTTTTTCCATGTCAAGTTTACACACCAAACTATCCTTTTTATTGATCAAGTCATCAATCGTTTCATTAGCAGCCATAACGGCATCAAAAATCTGTCTTCCCCCAACAAAAGCATGTAGGCTTTTCCCAATTATTTGTCCCAACACTTTAACTAGTCTCCTAGCCAACACCTTGGCAATGAGCTTCTATATACACCCAACCAAGCTTATAGGACTAAAGTTTTTAAATTCATTGGCACCCATTTTCTTGAGAATAAAGGCAATGTAGTGTTTAAAGATTTAAGAAACTTGTCATTGGAATGTAAATCTTTGAAAACAGACACAATATCCTCTTTCAGTACATACCAGAAACTTTAAAGGAAATTCAAGCTAAAACCATCGGGACCTGAAGCTTTATTACCATCACATGATTTTAAACCCTCTAAGAACTCCTCTGCATTAAATTCAGCTTCCAGAAGCTGTCTGCTCTCTTCAGATATTCTGTTAAATGACAAACCATCCAACTTTGGTCTACAAACATGAATCGCCTTATACATATTTTCAAAATGTTCCTTGGCAGCCTCACGTAAAGTCGGATTTCCCCCAGTTTTCTTGTTCTCGGTAACAATTTCCTCAATGTAGTTTATTCTGTGACAATGGGAGGCCAAAGTATGGAAATATTTCGTATTCCGATTACCATCCGCCGACCACTTTTCTCTTGACTTCTGTCCACACCATTTCTTCTTCCTTCAAATATGCAGCAAGCTGTAGCTTTAAATTACCCCTCATAATTCTCCTCGTCATTCAATCCATTGCCTACCTCCTTAGAGTCCAATAAACTGAATCCGACCACTGTATTATCAAACCTGCTCTTCTCATTCTTCAGCTCCTCTTTGGCCCATGCTTTGATAACAGTCTACAAATTCTTAAGTTTAAAGGCTAGTTTGAAGCTGGTGCAACTCTAAACCTCACAATTTTTCCATGAATTTTCTACCAAATCTCGGAATTTATCCTTTTTCAGCCATTTGTTGTCTAACTGAAACAGCACAGGTCCCCATTGGATTCCCTCAACCTCTACGCATACAGGATAATGATCATATGTGAGTCGGGGTAGTGTTTTTTGGCTTACATTGGTCAACTCCAGCAGGAAATTGGAGGATACAAAGAATCTATCAATTCTGGACATACTCTTTCGATTAGACCGTGTCCACTGCCCTTTTGACAACGGCAAATCAGCCACACCAATCCCGTCCATAACCTCCTTGAATTCAGCCGCCTCTGAAACCAAAAACAGTTACCGTTCCTCTCCCCCGTCTCAATGTCGTGTTAAAATCTTCCCCAATAATCCACATACTACCCCGTCTGGTTTTGCAGTTCTCCAATTTATCCCACAAAATTAATTTCTCCGCTTTATTGCCTCTGTAGTAAACCCTGGTGAACATCCATTCTATGTCCCCTTTGCAATTCTTGAAGATGCAAGACAAGGTGCATTGACCTTTAAAGACATCTAGACAACTAACCCAATCCTTCTTCCAAGAAATAATCATCCCCCCAGCAGATCCTTTGGCCGGAATTGCATGTCAATCCTAGTTTTTCTCGCACCGTATGCTGTTAATCTTTTCTTTGGCATGATCTTCAATTTTTATTTCTTGCACACAAACTATAATAGGCATCTATTTTTTCATACAGTCATTGATGACAAGCCTTTTATCTCTGTCAATTGCCCCACAGACATTTCAGGACAAAATCTTCCCAATAATTCACAAATCAACCTGATCCCGCCTACGACCATACCTTCTTTTTTTCTTCCTTCATAATTTATGGAAGACTCCAATCTTTTAAGCTCCCTAGGGGTGCCACTTCTCACTCTCTTTTTCTCTATTAAAACAGTCCGTGCAGTACTTGGGGGCACTTTCCTTTTTTCTATTTCAAAGAAGAAAAACTAAGTTAAGTATTTCATACCTTCAAAGGATATGCCCATTTTCTTGTTGAATTTGTTCACATTGTTAAGAACCCACTGCGAGCAATACTTCACCTCCCAGGCAGAGATGTTGGCTCCCTCCAGATTCAGTTGAATGGTCTCTACAATATCAGTGTCTTCCCTTGAATCCAAAAATGTGGCATCTGTTTCTACCACCACTAAGTTTCTGGTCTCCATCGGGATTTCATGCTTGTCGCACAATAGGTCCATAACCTTTCGCCGTTCCCCTTCAAAATCCTCCATTGTGGAGAAAACAGAGCATGCGTCTTCTTCTTCTCTTTCTCTCAACTCAAATTACTCATCTTCATGACCTCTTTTCTCAGTTTCCTCGGCCAATTTCTCTTCGTCAAGTCATAACTTAGAAAAGTCTTTTTCTCTGCTATCAGTCGACACCAATTCCTTAATTTCTTCCACTTTCTTAATGCTTGATGTTTCACCTTGGGTCGAGTTAGCAACAAGACCCGAATCCAAGCATGCGAGTGTGCCCCTGGCATTATCAGTCTCCATCTTCGATTTCCCTTTTTCTCTCCATGTGTATCTTTTCTTATCACCCGGCCATTTGTATTGTCCTTCTGTGTTCGGCCCATCGTTACAGCTCCCTTAACCCTTTTTTTACCAAAACGACGCTTGACTTTGTCGTTTTGATCATCGACCATGTAACCCTTTTCATTCTGGTTCTTTCCATTTGGACCAACCCAATTTGACCACTCGAATTGACTCTGCCATACCTGCCTCACCTTGCTTTCTCTTGCTTGAAGCGCCGCCACGTAAATTTTTGTACCTTCGAATTCCATTGCTACATTGGCGTTGATCGGGGTGTTGCAATGTGGGCAGTGAAAGGAGGCTTTCCATGGAAATTTCATTTGGTTCCGACTCACCTTAAGGCGTTCAAGTTCAATATTTCGTTCTTCATTAACGATCTTGGAAGATTTGACCGGTTTATCCACTAACTCAGAAGTTGCCACCATTAGTTTCCACCACCCTCCCCCCTACAGTCCTTCCGGAAAGAAAATCTTTTTTACTCTTCTGCCTCCTTGGACAGTTAGGTTAAGATATTCCCCTCACTGATTTGAGTCATATGCCAACCATAATTCGTAGTTCCTCCTCACAATGCTTTTGACTCATGTGCCCGGTTTGCTTTTCCACCAAAAATCACCGAGCGCGTCAAGAAACCAAACAAATTCCTTCTTATCTAAATAAATCGATCTTCTGAACCCACGCCCATTCTCCGTGATTCGTAAACCTTCCGCCTTCTTACCTTCGCAACATAGGTCGATGGATTTATTTTCTACGTATAGATACCATCTACCATACAAGTTCATGAAGGTACTTTGGATGTTGTGGTCGGAGAGGCTGGACTAGGGTTTTAGAGAGAAGAGAGATAAACCATATTTTAGTCTAGTTAATACTTTCGAGTATCATCCTCTATAAATCTCTATATCACTTACCTGGTAAGATCAAATTCATCTCCATTAATGATCTCAACCCCAAACCTCCCTGAAACACTGGCTTTTTTATGTAATCCTAGAATTTTGTTTTAATATCTACAGCTGAAAATTTCAATTTTTAGATGCAATCACATCTCCAACCATACAAACTAGCATGGACGAGTAAATCAAGCATTTTTGGTAACTTAACAGAGTCTTGTTTCTACTTGTCATGGCACCTACAGTGATCCAATCTTGTGTGACATAGTTCCTATAATGTTCACACATTCTTCCAAGTTAACTTAGGCTTTATTATCAAAATATTCAGCACGATATGACTACTAACACTTACATTTTGTGTGTAGCATAAAAAATGTAGTTTTAAAGTCTCTTACCACAGAAGAGATGAATAAATATAAATGTCCAAAAAAAACTGCAGTTAGTGGAAAAGATAAAGAGAAGGAGTATGTTAGAATTGAGAAATGAGAAGAACTGGCATGTCTGCCTACAAGTAAAGATTGAGGTTATTCATTTAAAAAAAAAAAAGTAAAGACTGAGGTTATTCAAGATCTTTCACTACCAACAGAGAGTTCTATGGAAGTTTAATGCAAGGAGGAACCTAAACCAATAATTGGAACTAATGATGCTCAGCTTAGAGATGTAGTGCAAGTCTAAATATGGTCAATTTTTGACTTCATTCTCCTATCAAGATTTCATACTTTTTTTTAAATGAAAAGAAATTGCAGTGAATCCCATCAAGATTGCATACTCATCAACAATTATGTACTTTTATTATGTTTGCTGTTAAAGAAAATGACTATGTGCAAAGTTTGTTAAATTTTCATAAAGAAACTCAACAATCAAGGTTTTACATTGTTCGCCACTTCAAAACTCGTGGATGAGTTTTCTCCAATCAGGAAAAAATGACGTAGAATGAGTTATGCCTAAATAAATTAAAAGTTATACTTTTTTAAATGTAAAATTATTATACTGTTTAGGAGTCTATTAATATAGTTTGGTAACTTTAGAATTTTATTCTTTTTAGTATTTAGATTTCTTATATGTTTTAATATTTCGTATTTGCATTAGCATTAGTATTCCTCATCTCTTGAGTATTAGTATTCCCATTTTTTTAGAAGTAAAATTCCTAATTTACTTATAGTATTTCCTAATCTAGCTTAGAAAGACCTACTTAGCACTCTATAAATATGATTTTAATCTCTTGAGATGATAACATTCAGTTATTCAATAATATTTTTGAGAATTTCTCAATTTTCTGATTATGCGATGTAACTAAATCTTAAATGTGATGTTCAAGACTTCTTAGATGTGAAAGACAAAATAGGTGTGATGTTTAGATTTTCTTATCCCCAAATCTCTAATTGGACAAATCAATCCTATTTGTCGTACATCAAAGAATTCCTTCGTTGTGATTTTATTCTCTATTATCTCTCTCGTGTTTTTTTTTTTTCTGGTTGTTATTCTCTCTTCTCTATCTCATTCATTCTACTTCTCTCTATATTTCTTCACCTGTATCCCTAATTTCCTCTAGCCTATCTTTGTTCTTCTATTCTATTCTCTATACCTTCCTCTATTTCTTTACTTTGTTGGACAATTCTGGTTCTACCATTACTTGTCCTTCATCCGTTAGCATCAAAACATAAGTTCTATCCCTACCTTCCGATTTTTACATTGAAAAAAAACAAAACAAAGAAAACCTCAAATTTTCCCACCATATTAGATTAATCAAATTTGCATATTACAATCAATTTCACAATAGATCAGCTTCAATTCACATGGAACTCAATGAAGTTTTTGTTACAATTCATCATATAATCTAACCGATTACAAACAATATGTTGTACCAAGTTTTTGGCCCCAACAGATGCATAGAGAATATTGAGATACATTCAATCATTTGTATCCAATATCAATAATTGAATATGCCTTCTATGTTAAAAGCTATCTCAATAGTCATTGCATATATTAATAATTTATGTCAGTTAAAAAATAAGGACAAAATAAATTTATACACGAAAGTCAGGAAAGCATGAGATCTTTCACAAGAGTGAAAATTTGAACTTAGGAATAGAACTAATACTTCTCAAGCATTTGAAGATAAAGCTTGAAGTGCCTTCCAAACCACCAATAGCAATTCACAAGACATTGGCTCCAGTTGAAATTGTTTTGTTTCATGATGATGATGCTGAAGAACTTCCTTATTCAACAATCTTATTCTACCTCACGCTATTGAAGAGGTTCCCATTTATAATAACTACATTAAAGAGATTTCTTAAAATAACTTTATTTTGTCTCATTGGTTTCATGAACTCAAGGAACCTATAATTCAATTAACCTTCAAATGTTGTTTGAAGATTAACCAAAAGCATCAACTTTTTTTGAAGATTTTGGAGAACATATTCGAGCTTTTCTATTTTAATGCTCCGCCACTTCAAAATTCGAGGTCGAATTTTCACTAAGTGGAATAGAATGATGCAGAACAAAATATATTAATTTGGAAGAAATTTTTTATCAAAGAAATCTTATGTAATAATTACTGATATTGGATATCTGTAATATTTGTGAATAGTGCATGTATCTCAACACTTAATGTATTCAAAAGAACCAAATATTCAATACAATATATCATATATAACCGAGTAGGTTAAATAATCAATCGAAACCAAGAGTTTGCTTAATTACATGTCAAAGCTATCATCTTTAACCACGATCTACTCTAAACCCGAGTAAATGCATTTATTTAACCAACTAACTTCAAAAGTTGATAAAATAGGCTACAAAATCATAGGGACCAGCCTCAAGGAGGGAACACCAGTCTACAAGAGCCTGAACCGAACTAATGAAAGAGTGAGCTGGTGAGGGTCAAGCTTCCTACTGAAAGCTCGTTTTCAAAATGGTGATTGAAGTTCAGGCCTTGGTCTTCTTTTTGACAGCTAGGAAGACAGAGATCTAAGAAAGTTACCTATATTTCAGCTTTTCGGAGCAAATGATGCATTTTCTAGCATATTTTGCAGTTGGTGCTCCTGGTATGGATTGGCTGGACCTCTCTAGCCTAACTACAGCGGCAATGTCAGCTTCCTCCTGGTGGTGGGCTATATCTGATAATGATCATGGCTTTTGGGCTGCTTTTGTTTTTGTCTTGGACATCCTTTTCTTTCCAATAACTACTTTTATTGGCAAGAATTTTTTTGGTAGGATGTGGAAACTTAATTTTTCTTAAAGGAAATGATAAATTTAGTGAGGAATGTGAGGATAGAAACCTAGCTTTGCACCAACTTATGCAAGACACATCGCTTTGATACTAATTTGTCATCAGCATCGCTTAGAAAGGGAGAAAATTTAAGAGAAAAAGAAAAACTATTTTTTTAAAATAAGAGAGAAAGAAAAACTATAGATGTAGACTAGGAGAAATTGGAAATCAGGTGAAGAAATAAAGAGAAATGTAGACTGAGCAGAATAGGTTTGACAAAGCAAAAACCAGAAAAGGAATAAGCGATAACAGGGAATAAAAATCTAGTACAAAAATTCTTAATTCATCATCAGTTTTCTTCTTCTTGATAGCTACTAGTCTTTACATAGGAATTAATTACAACCAACAAAAAATTATTGAAATAATAAAAGAAAATCAAAATTTCTATATGTTAAATCTAATTAATAGACTAAGTTTTTATCTCAAAAAAATTAATAGCCTAAGTTTTTAATACTTACGATAAACCTAAACAGATTAAATAAATTAGAAGTACTAAATACGAAGAATAACAATTATAAAAAAATATATTTTAAATATAAATTTGTTTCAAATTAGAATCTTTTTCTTCTGCATAAAAAATTACATAATTTACAAAATGCTTTCTTAGTAGAAATACATTAAATTCCAACACTAACAAGGCATGACAACTAGTGTGCCTTGACTATGAAACTTATTAGCCAATTTTGAGCCAGAATGTTCCAAGCACACATAGAACTTCCCAGCCAACTTGATGTTCTAGAAAAGAGATTATATCAATCACTTAAAACCTAAATGTGAATATAGACTATTATCGTAATAGTATTATTCTAACCTCAGAATTTCTAATTAAAATACAGAAGGGATTTCAAACATTGGAAAGAAAAACTACAGCAGGCACTGATGCAATCCATTTAATTGTAAATTCACGTTGTAGCAAACACCTTTGTCCATGGGGTGTAAGGCACTTATGATATGGGCAAAGTGGTACTCAACAAGCACGCTTTCAGCTTCTGTTAGTTTCTATATCTTAATTTATTATGAGCCATTTCTATTTTAAAAAAAAAATTATTATGAAGCATTTCATCTGGTGAGGGAGAAAGAGGCAACAATCAACAAGGAATTTGATGGCATTCCAAGAATATCATTTCTTATGCATTGAATGATCTGATACAAAAATCCAATATCATTCAAAAGTCATTTTATACTTATCAATTACAAATGCAGCAATAGTTAATATGTTGTTTAACAACCAATCCTAGAGTATATAACAAGACATAATGCATCAACTAATTGCCAACTTAAAAACTAGTCCATGAAACCTTCAGAATAGATTAGAATTTTCTAAATCTTCACATGTAGTAGATGAGAAAGCTAGTATCATGCAAACTATCTAATTCAATAAAGCTTTCTAAAATATGAAGGCATGAAATCTGACATTTACATCGTATCAAAATGCATATTATTTGCTGCTTCTTTTGGCATCAAGATTTAATTCAAAGTTGCATTTGTTATTCTATACCATTTCAAGTAAAAACTAACTCCAATGAACATGATGATAAAACAAATTCCAACATATAGTATGGTTTAACGATCAATAAAAGTACACAAATTTCAAACAATTTAACAACTGAATATGCGTCTATAAATAGTGAATAACTTCTAGCCATGTATTCCATCAATGAAAACCTAATTGAGGACAATGCCATACCTCACAAAGCCATTGTTGTCAATATCTGCAGCAAGAAACTGGGATACAGTCATGTCCTGACCAAGTACCCACTTTGCCATCGTCCTATGCCGCTTATCCACCCTAGCCTCAACCAAATACAAAAATGCTCGTGCAACCGCAAGGGTAGAGACAAGCAACCAAATTGAAGCAAAAATTCGACCTGACAAAGTCTTAAAGGCCCTGTCACCATACCCAACTGTTGTCACTGACATAACAGAAAGGTAAAATGAATCTAACCATCCAAGCCTCTCAACAAAATGCATAATACTGACACCAACTCCAATGCAAAGCACCACAACACCCAATGCCAATGCCACCTTCATCCTTATCCTCATTCTCCCTTTCTTCACATCAATGATGTATGACCCTGCATTATCCTTCTGAGTCCCACGCTTAACGGCTCTTAACATGTAGTTCTCTTGCAAATCAAGCACATAGCTTACCATCCCGCTAAGCAATATATCGATAAACCCAAATCCCACCAACACAAACATTATAGAAAACAACTTGGTAGACACATTATTAGGGGTAATATCACCATACCCAATTGTGCACATCGTCACAATACAAAAATACAATGCATCAACAACAGGATGAGTCTCGTGAACAATGAAATTATCACGATTAAACCAATATATAAACACTCCCAATGACAAATACAACACCAAGAGAACAAAGGCTTGCCTAATAATAGACTGTGTGGCGAATTTGGGTTTCGTAATTGGAGGATGAATCACATCACTGAGAACCGCCATGGCGGGTGCAGTTTTGGACCTGTGGAGATTACTCTTGGTCCATGGACAATTAGGATCAATCAACCAAGCTTGTGGTGATTGTAACTGCGATTGTTGCTGTTGCTGCTGCTCTTGTTGGAGTTGCTGTTTGGGTATGAATGGTTCTAAAACAGAAACTGGGTCTTGAATTGGGGGCGGTTCTTGTGAAAAAGAAGAAGAAGGAGGTGAAGGTATGGCGGAGGATTTTTGGGAATTTAAGGACAAAGTTAAAGCATCAACAATGGGAGATGAATCTCGTGGAGAAGAACAAGGGCCAAAGATGAGGCGGTCTTTGAGCTGTGATGGGCTGATAGGCATTGGTATGGAGATTTCATCTTCCTCCGGGAGAGTAAAGAGAGGAGGTGAGGGTTTCATTCTTGGGCTGGAAAATGAGAGAAGCGGTTCTTTCTCCATGAATCCAGAAATCCACTGCTCTTAGAATGATATGTTCGGGCCGTGTAGTAATTTTTCCTCCATGTTGAAGATTAGAAAGAGAGCGAGGGAGAAAATTAGTGGTGAGGAATTATATATATATATATATATGGAAAATATCATATTTAAAAAAAAACCACAAAATCTATTAAAATATATATTTGACTTTGTTTTAAGAAAGTAAATACATGGTTGACTTTTTTAAAATAACAAAATGTACTTATGAAGAAAAAATAAATAAAAATTATTAATTAATTTTAATTACTTGCTAAAGATACACATAATATTACCAAATAAATTTTTTTTGTTAATTATAGAATAATTATATTAATTGTACTTCCACAACATTTTTTTTTTTACGTACATTGTTAATAAATTCAAATATTTCGTATCTTATCTCAATAATATTTTAAAAAATTCCGTATACTATAATTAATTTTTTCAACAATAATTTTCTTTCTTTATTTACGATAATTAAAAACACAAACTAAGCACGATGCATCACCTATCTCGTACAACAAGCTCAACCCGGGAAAGAATTTAAGATATAATATTATTATAGAAAAATTTAAGCTAGAACAAATGATAATGAAGAGAATAATGACATAACTTGCAAAATGAACGTAAAAAAATTTTGCATAGATAATCATTTGATTTATATTACGTGTCTGATAATACATAATAAATTAAAATTATTATAGATAATGTTAATTAATAAGTGTAATATTTATGATTTTTTTTTTTCTTTATTTTAAATTTACTTTAAGAGTATACAAAGTTGAGATTAAATTATTACTATCATCATTGTTAATTAAAAAAGCAAAAATATAACAAACAATACAAAGAAAAAGAAAGAGTAGAAAGGAAAAGAAAACACCAAGCCCAATTCTTTTAGAACCAAACCCAATTCAATTCAATTCAAATTTCACCCAATTCAAATTAAACCCAAAAAACCTGTCTGCGTTGTACTATTACATCATAATGGTCAAACAGGTTTTTGAGTTTAATTTGAGCTGGGTGAGTTCTGATTTAGACCAATTCAATTCAATTCAATTCAAAATTCACCCACCAATTCAAGTTAAACCCAAAAAACCTGTCTGACCCATTATGTTTTTGGGTTTAATTTGAACTGGGTGAATTTTGATTCAGACAAAAACCTTTACATACCAACCTTTATCAGTACGACTATTTTCAATAATTGTTTTTATATTACCTTGTACTTTTTTGCTCTGTTCATTATCGAAACAAGAAACTAATGTGATGAGAGAGAAACAAAGGGTGTGCACTTTTATTATCTATCTCACAGTTGAATCCTTTCTTCTTCCTGCTTGTTTTGGTAGAAATTTTGATGAATGCATTATATGTCAAGAGGTGTTTGTAGTGGGTGAGAATGTTATAACTGTCCTTATATGCAATCACTTTTTTCATCATATCTATACTTGGACTTGGATGAACCAATCACTTTATTTGTCCTCATGGTTGTCTATATTATGTTATTATACATTTTAATTTCTAATTCTTCTTGTAATTATTTTAATTAGGTTTATGAAATTATAGAAAACAGGCTATATTTGTAGAATTTTCTAATTTTTTTGTAATCTTTTTAGTTGGGTTTATGAAATTGTAGAAGCAAGTATGCAAGTCCTCTGTATGTTTTAGCCAGTTTGCACCATAAAATTAGATTGGACAGGTTTGTTCGATCTGAATTGAATTAGATCAAATAGTGTTTATTCTAATTCTCGTAAAAAGTCTAGTTTGTTCCAATATGATATTTTCTGATACGTTAATAATAATTATTTTATACATATTATATAATATATAAAGTATGATATATATATATATATATGATATATTGCCTAGCCTTTGTCTATAGAACCCAATCAAACATTTTGAAATGTGAAGTATCTATTCCTATATGCTAAATAATGCATATTCATCTCTTATATCTACAGATAATAAATATATTATGTTAGAGAAATAAATATCTAAATCGCTCACAATTTTAATAAAGTAAAAGAAATAAGAAAAAAAAAACATAATTTTAACATGATTCGAAAGTATAATTACATTCACGGATAAGATCGACAAAAAAATATTCTACTATGATAATCTAAAAGTACATCGATAATTAAATTAGTAAACCTATATATATATATATATAAATTTCAAACAAAAACTTTCTACAATATACATAAATTATATCCCTAAGATATACATAAAATACCTACTAGAATAAACATCAAATATTCCAAAATATAGATAAAATATCTCCAAAATTCAAAATTCCATCAACTTGTTCTAAATTATAATTATTTTGTAGTAAATGTCAAACCAGTTACAATCATCTTTCTTTTTTTTTTTCCATTTGTAATAGTAATGAATGTTTTTTTTCTCTCTCTCTTTTAAATATCAGTTACTTTTTTTAAGTAAGAAAAATTTTGAGTGGGAAAGAAGAATAATTTAGTTCCTTCATTATTAATAAAATTTATTATTATCTTCTTTCTTTTACATATTTTTACACATATTTCTCTAGAGGAAATATAACATAAAAACTGGGTTCAGTTGTAAATTTTATTAAAATAATGGATTTGGTTCTTACATATCCACACTTTAGGATTTTCAGAGCAATCTACTTTTTTTTTTTTTTTTTTGAAGAACATAAGTCATTTACATTGTTAACAAAAAACTTTAACTCAAAGAATCCAATTCTAATTTTATTCTTTAAATATTAAACCTAACCTTAATTAAACCAAACAATTCATAAATTCTCGTGTAAGTTATAAACCCATATACATATATATATATATGTGTGTGTGTGTGTGTGTGTATACACATATACATACCTATATAATTTTTAGTTTAAAAGAAAGAGTAAGGTTATACAAGGCAACAAAACTTCACAGTTTTGCTTACAAGGAACCAAATTATCTTGTCTTCCGACAGTTTGCATCTTTAACTTTCCAACAAACCATTTTTATTTTACTTTACTAACAAATTATTAAGAATAATTTACTACTAGCAAGCATTAGTCTAATTAGTAAGTTCAATTCTTGTTGATATCACTGTAAAATTAAAATTCTGATTAAATCAGATCAGATCTTAAGACTCCTAAGGCGAGACTTAATGTCAATCTGATTAAAATCAGAACCTAATGGGAATAAATATTTTTTCAGTTCCACCGCATCAAATATCTGAGCTTTAACTTTTGATTCAGTACCAGAAAACAGTGAAAAGATAAACAACAAAAAGAGGGTTGATATATATATATATATATATATGCGCCTACATGTATATAAATAATGAGAAACATCAAGAGATTTAAATTCCCAACATATAAGTCTTTTTAGCTTTTGCTCTCTTCTTATAAGATAGCTTTTACTACTTTTTTGCACCTTCCCTTGCTTGCCAATTTCGACTACCCAATTCCTCCTTTCTCAAGTTTTGTTTTATTCTTCCTTCTCTCTTGGTGTGAAGGAAGCTTTGATTCTTGAAAATTATAATTATTTATACATATATACGTATATAAGATATCTAAGGATGGTAGAGGACTTCTTGATTGGCCTAGTTTTATTATATATTTCATTCTTTCAAAATCTTGAAGCTCAATTGCACATGGCTTCCCCACTTGCCTCTTGTCTTGCACTCTTCCTCCTCCACCTTCTAATCAATTCAGGTCATTTCCTCTTCCTCTTCTAATTTTCATATATATGTATATATATATATATATGTATGTATGTATCTATATGAATATATGTTAGAAATCTTCATCTCCTGTCAAATAATTTCTTTTCTAGTTTAACAAAACAGATATAATTGTTCTCTAACTTTGATTTTCTTCAATAATTTACTTTTATGCGTTCGAAAAGAGTGCAATAAATGAAAATAACAATAATCCTTAATAACATAGATGAATTTGAAAATAGCAAAAATTTGTCTCTTCAAAAACTCAACAGCTTACATACTTAAAAGCAACATTCATACGTCCACACATGTTTATGAATGTATAGTCACACAAACACACACATACAAACATATATATATATACACACATAGACATCTATATAAAGAAATAAACCATTGATGATATAAAATTTAACTCCCAAAAAATTTTCCTAACTCTGGAAATTTTGGCAGAAATAATAAAAATTCTAATACATTTTTATATTTTTTTTCTTTCTATTCTTTTGAAAATTGCAAAAAAAAAAAATGATTAAGTTTAATAATCTGATAAAAGCATAAACACATTGTTAATAAATAGTTCAGCAAACTTGTTTGTTAAAAATTTTATACATATATAAGTAGCTGCAGCTCTATTTTAAACAATCATAAACCCTAATTACCAATCTCATTGTGTTGTGATTAGAAATTGGAGTCCCTTTGGTGTTTGTAACTTTAAAGACCTTACAATGCATAAGCAGCAACTTCACTAACTTTTTCTGTCTCAACCTTTGCAGCCAGTTTTTTTGTTCCTTTCCCTTTCTTTTATCTTGTTCTTTTGGTTTAAAACTAATACCTCAAGAGTGATTTGAGTTCAGCAGTAAAATTTGTGAGCATTTAAATAATCAAAGAAAAAGGAAAGAAGTCATTGTACCTCTTTGTGTCTTCAGGTTCAAGTATAGCAGGGAAACCTTCGCCTGAAGCAATTAGAGAACAGAATGAATTAGATGGTCATCGTAATCGGATCCTCATTTCACCTTTGTTCACCGAAGATGAACTGGATACAGCTCCGGGTAATATTCCCGTCGTGAATCCAACAACTCCCGTTGTGAATCCAACAACACCTACTGTACAGCCAATAAATCCACCTGCCGAGACAACTACACCCACACCTGTAACATCAGGAGGCCAATGGTGTATTGCAAGCCCGACTGCTTCCCCAACTGCATTGCAAGTAGCCCTTGATTATGCGTGTGGCTATGGAGGTGCAGACTGTTCTGCACTTCAACCAGGGGCAAGTTGTTTTGATCCCAATAATCTGCGAGACCATGCTTCTTATGCATTCAATGACTACTACCAGAAGAATCCAGCTCCTACCAGCTGTGTTTTTGGAGGAACAGCACAACTTACCAACACTGATCCAAGTAAGATGAATTCGGCAACTGCTATAATTCAGTCTCATATGATCTATACCATTCAGGAAAATATTCATATGGATACATGCTTCAAGTTAATTGACCTTTGATACTCTCTTGCTTGCACCAGGTAACGGAAACTGTCATTATGCATCATCCTCTAAATCAACAAGGTATTCTCTCAACACCAATCTTCACATTTCCCTTTTTCAAAAAATAAAAGTAAACAAGCATTTAGTTACTTCTTTTGCAATACAGCATGACTCCACCAGCACCAGTTATTCCAGCACCAGTTATTCCAACACCCACTACAACCACCCCAACGATTACCACCCCTGCAACAACAATACCTGGTGGGAACACAGTCTATGGGGCAGCAGAACCAACAGGCCTTCCCAGCTCAGCCACCTCCATCTCATGCAGCTTTGTGCTTTTTTTCGTTGTATCTAGTCTCCTGGGATCACTTCTTGCTGCAGATTGTCTCCAAACATATGCAAAATAAGTTCATTTACCCTCTCTACCATGAGATGGCAATTACTCATCAGCAGCATGATTAGTTCACATAAGCAATGAGATTCGAGAATGAGATGCTGCCTCGAGACCTTATTCTCATTATAAGTTGTGTCGCTATACTTCATTGTCACGTGCATTTTAGTAGACTAGAAGCCTTCGGGAATGAAGGGAAGTTAGAATCTATTAGGTTCTTGTAGACAATTTTAAATAGTTACTTTGTACGCAGTGCTAGCACAATAAATTATTAGAAAAGGCCATCTTGCCATAGGACTGTTTTCTTGAAAGAGACTTAGAAAAGCATGGATTAATTGATGGCTCCGAAAAGAGTAAGAATCCTACAGAATCTTATCTTATTTGTTGACCTACTAGAAAACGGGTTAACAAACTAGGACACACTAATGAGCACGATAAGCAAACAACTGATGTGTTGTCATGTTTATCGCGCATTGGATTAATATTGATTACAAAAAAAAAAGACAGCTAGCTTACTGGAAGGGAATGTTCCATATAGTACCACAGGTAGAGAATCCCAATCAAAGACCACCTCCACACAACCGTATAGCACAGTGAAAATATGATATCCTTGTTATCTACAGTCACTACACAAAATGCATTAATAACAGAAACACATTTCCAGTACAGCAGTAGGAAGTTCTAATCCTATCATGTTCTTCAAAGAGCACAAACTAAACTTGAATTTTAAGCATTGTTTGGTAAATGAAAACAATTATGCAGTCTAAATTATCTAAATTCATCTATTATATCTAAAAATATGTGGGAGTTAAAAATGAAATAAACAATGGTTAGAGAATTAGTGAAAATATAACAAGAATTCACAATGAATAAAAAGCTTTTCCTAAATATGCTTTTATAGAACTAATTTGTACTTGAATACGATATATAGACACATCATCATTTTTTTGAAACATATATAGACACATCATTATACATCTTATAAATATATATAAAAATCTAAGAAAAAAACTAAAATATATTTTGATGGACATAACAGAGCTTTATGGGTAAATAACATTTCACTTATTATGGTCTGGTCTAGTTATAGTTTAATATGGTTTTTCTACTATTATATATAAAACTATTATTGAGTTTTGTTTTCGTAATTTGATTTGTTTAGCCTTGAAATTCTCCTTCTTCTTGTTTATAAGTTCAAAGAAGTATAAATATCCTAAGAGAAATTGACAGTTCAATGTATATAAAAAAATAATCAAATCACAATATACTGCTAAAAGAAAATCACAGATATTGAGATGCAATCATGTTAAACACAAGAGGTGAAATCATGCTTTGTACTTTAAATAAAAGAAGAGCTGAAAAATAAATGAAGATATGTTCAGTTAATATTCTGTCTGAAGATACCTTATCCTTCATATTTGTTTGCTATTAAAGAATAAAGATATATCTCCAATGATATGATCAGCATCATAATGTAAAGCATTTGAAATGTAAATTAAAGATGGAGTTAAGTTTCTTTTCTTCAAGATGCAGCAAAAATGTTAAGCTCTCAAGAAAATTAAACAAGCAATTGAAAGGCCAGTCTTAAGGTCTAGTTAATTTTTAATAAACTTTCAAATATGTGTGGTAGTCTTAGAACTGAAACATGCTCAGTCGAATCGGGCATGCTATACAAATACATTGAAACTATTCAACAATGTCAAACCATACTCTCAAGTGCCAAGGGAGAAATGAATTTGCTGTCAATATTTCATGATTCTTGTCCTTATTTTATTATGACTTCAATGAAAAGAATTTTCAGGATTAACTTCACCATTGAGGGGGGACATAAATGGCAAAAGGATTCTATAGACAATAATAAGATTATCATTTTCTATTTTATCCTACTAAACACTAGATACCATCATAACTTAATCATGAGGACAGCAAAAATGAATGTGGAGAATGGAAAAAGTTCAGCAGCTCATAAGCAAAAGTATTAAAAGGAAAAAAAAAGTATAGAGGAACGCTTCTACTAGAGACTAGAAAATGGAAGTGTTATATGGAACTAGAATTCTCTTTCTCATGGTTACAACCATTTTATTTAAAAAAAAATACCGTACATGCATTTCCATTGTTCTCTATAAAGGATTCGCAATTCTAAGAAACAAGAAAGTTCCATCAAGTAGGGAAAAATCGTTTTAATTGAGGTTAATCTATTCAAAGGTATGAATAGAATCACATGATTATTTCTCTTTCTTCGAGATGTTATAATTTATGTAAAAGAATGCGCAAAACTGGTGGTGGGGGAAGTTTGGCATTTGTTTGTAGACAAAGCAAAAGGTCTACATACACATTCAACACTCTATTGAACTTAGCATAATAAGCTTATATATCATTGACATGAAAGTAGAGAACATTACAGAAAAATAAATAAAACAAAAAAACTAATAAGAGGATAACTTCCTCATTTTCCATCTTCTCTAATGGTTCAAAAATAAGATTCTGAAATTACTTACTATTCATCAATTCTACTTAGTTCAGATGATAAGCAAGCACGATACTGCAGTAATACAAATGATGGCTATGGTAGCAATAATTGAACCTTGGTCAAAAGCCTTCTTCAAGCTGCCTGCTCGTGAGAAATGCTGGAAAGCCAGATAACCTGCAATCATCAAGGAAGTAATTGCACCTGCTTGTCTTCCCCTGTGAGTGGGTAACAGCATGAACGTAAGAACAAATGAAAAATAAAGTCTTGTATCTTCTCAAACAGAAAATCCACAAACCTTAATTGCATAACTTGATGAGGAGCCACAATCACCATGAGTAAGGCTACCGATGGCAATTCAAGTTCACCTGTGAACAAAAAACGCCCAGGAATAAGATACGGATCATTTGATTTCTTCTATTGCAGAGTCTGACAAGATAGGATAAAAATATATGCAAATACAAGCTCTGCATTGAGTCACAATCACAAAAGAAAAGCTGAGATTACAAGGGCCAAAAAACTATCAAAACCCCATCCCCCACCTCCAGCACCCCCAAACCCCCGGGAAGGCAAGTTCTGTGATTACAAGGTCAATATGTTCCAGTAGCTGTTTTGTATGCAATCAAGGATTAGCAAAACAAAATATTCAATAAAAACATAAATGAGCTCGTATCACAAGAAAAAAGTCCCGAAGGAGGTAAACTATTGCTTTTTTTATGACTAGAATTCCATTTTTTATAGGAAAAGAAAACATATGAAGTAAATTCTTGAAAAGTCTAGCATTGTACTTCCTAATACATGCACAACAAGAAAGACAAATAAAATTCAAACATGTACCAGTTATTACCATATTTTTACTACATTTATTATTTTCTACATGATGAACTCCTGGTTAGGTGGTATGTCACACCTAGTATCCCAAACATAATTTAGGATATCTAGCTTAAAAATAGTTGAATCATTATGAACATTGCTTATGAATGAAATGATATAGATATTCTCTACCTTACTTGAATATAATTTCACTAAACCAGAGTGCCTTCATGCAAGGTAGACGAATCCTATATGCCTCATTAATTGTAAATGGTAGTAGAGTTTACTCCAAGGTCTAAAGGAAAAGGCTTGGTTCTTAAGCTAGACTTTGCAAAAGCCTATGATCCTGCTAGCTGGAGTTTCCTTGATGGATTCATGGAGCATAAGGATTTCAGGGTTAGGTGAAGAAGATGTATAAAGGGATGTTTATCTTCTGTTTCCGTTGCGGTATGAAAAACTTCAAGATTGTTTACGGCATCTAAAGGAGTTAGGTAGAGGGATCCCTTATCTCTATTCCTCTTCACTTTGGTAACAGATGTAGGTATTAGAATGTTGAATAGAGCATTGGAGAGAGGTAAGATGAGAGGATTAGGGGTAGAAAAGGATAGGATGAAGGTTTCTCATTTACAATATGCCGATGACTTGATGTTGTTCTTGCAACATGATAATAAGGCGATTAGAAATGCACTCACCCTCATCCAAGTGTTTGGACACACATTAGAGCTGAAAATTAACCTAACTTACAGTGACCTCATCGAGATCAGTGTAGAGGAGGATATAATCGATCAGACAGCAAATCAGATAGGATGTATTAAGTTAAAGTGGGCCATTATATACCTGGGACTTCCATTAGGGCAAATAATACGTCCTTTTGGGACAAAGTGGAACAAAAAGCTAGTAAGAGTCTCAAGAGTTTGAAAGGGGGTCTCTTTTCTATATAGGGAAGGGTCACTTTGATCCAGACTTGTCTCTCTCACATACCTTTTTACTTCATATCATCGTTTATGATTCCTGCAGGGATAACAAATAGGATAGAAAGGTGTATGAGAAGATTCTCACAGGTGTTGAGGGGAGAACAGGGACCATTTAGTAAGTTGGGAAGTATATTGTCAGTCCAAGAGATCAAGGGGGCTGGGCATTCGGAAATCTTAGATTAAAGAATCTATCTGTATTGCCAATGCGGCTTTGGCATTTCTCACATGTTTTAAGTTTCTTCGACTTTTCACTATTTACTTCTTTTGCTTTCATTTTGTTGTTTTATTGGGAAAACAAGCCCTCATCTTATGCAACTTTGTTCCCCCTACTCATACTTTTAAATTAAAAAGAAAGAGAGAAGAACATTTTGAGTTGATCTTTTACAATAATCAATTCTTCTTTAAAAAAAAGAAGAAGAATGTTTTGAGTTGATCTTGCTTAAATCTTAAACTCAATACAAATATTTAAGAAAACCTACCAGGAATAAAGAAGAAAAGACGTACAAGAAGTGCCAAGAATGCAGTCCAAATACCATAATCACCCCTGCAAAGCATACTCATATTTTTACAACGGCATGAACTCATCAAATATGATTGGCCTGCTTGAGTGATAAGATGACATTTCTGAGACTTGCACACACATGTAAAGCCCAATAAAGCAATTACAAGTTGATGGTAGTGTGATGTAATCCAAAAGAGAAAATAACAAAGTCTCCCATAAAGGCTTACTTAATCCATGAGATGATGCTTATTGGTGCTTGTAAAGCAAATAACAGAACAAGAAAAGATTTCTGAACGCCTGTGCCTTTGGCAAGCATTAAAATCCTATACAAAAAAACATATATCAGAAATGCACCTAGACTATACCAGGCAAATTACTAAAGAAACATATCAAACTAATAAAATTATTTTTGCATCCAACATTCCTTATAAGTCTTAAATGCAATTAGCACTTAATATTACCATTTGAATAAAAACTTTACATGAAAATTGAGTTTAACCCCCAAATATAAAGGAAAAATAGAACTCATTTGCAAATCAATATTTTCATTTGGTAGTATTTTAAGGAATGGAATTCACTTCGGAAGTAATTAAAACATCATTAAACAATTACTTTTCTAATTCTATTAAATTTTAATAAATAATTACATAAATTGTTTTTTATGTAAAAGGGAGGTGGAGTTGTGTGTGTAATTACACTCTTATAGTATCTGTGTATAAACTGTGGACCTTAATTTATGGGTTACTGGCATCAATTGGGCATCAATTGGATAATAGCTAGTTCGGTGAGAGAAGACAATTGGTGTAGAAGGATATTAGCAGAGAGAAGAAACATGTTAGTCAGATTCTCTGTTAGCCCCTAACTATCGAACAGTTAATTTTTTTTTATGAAAAAAGTGTCATAATCCATTTATGTTATATTTTTTACTTAACAATCATTTTATATTAATTTATAAGATATCTTTTTAATAAAAAATTTTCATTTCATATTTATCAAATTTGTCCTTTATTTTACTCTCTTCAACATGAGTTAAAATTCTCATTTAAAGAATATTAACTCCAGACAAGGGCTACAACATTTTTTTGTTCCCTTTACATTTTTTTTGTTCGATTTGATCTCTGCCTTGATTTTACAGTAAATTAATTACTGTATTTTCAAAAAATATTCGAATTAGTCTCTCTTAGTCAATGACCACTAATATCGTTAACACCTAATATCACTTGTCAAACCTTGCTATATTACATCTTGTCACTTTTTTGCATTAGATGTCACGTTAAATATCATATGACATCTTAATACGAACAAAAAATTTAAATGTGGACTGATCTGAAATAATCTAATATATGTATATATATAAAAGAACCAATCGGCCTCAACAAGTTCAGGTCTATCCAGAGTTGACGTATTAATGGTAACTAAGAGAGAATGACTAATTCGAATACTGCTTCAACGTACAGGAAGTAATTTTACGTAAAACTGAGGCAGGAACTTTGCCGTCCAAACAAGTATTTGTACCATCCTTCCTCTAGTCTATTCTACCTTTCTCTAAGATGCTTTGAAAATCACACTCTCAAACAAGAGACACGTTTATACAAAATTATGCAGAGTTAGGGAGCTCATACCCAGAGGAAACAATTGAGATCCACTGGAGATTAGAGGCGGTTAAAGGCGCAGCGTAACACACCGTACCTCCACTCCTCTTCTCCTTACACCTCTTCTTAACCATCACCATTTCCTTGTGATTAATCGACACTCTGGAACATATAATAAAAACAACAAGAAGTAAATTGAAACAATTTCTCTGATTTTTTACAAAAAAAGAAATTCAATCCATGGATTCAATATTAGTACCTGAGAGGATTGGAGACGTTTGAGATGGACGAGTCCCCAGTAGTGAGAAAATTGGCCTTGTGATGGAAGCCATTAAGAGATAGATGTGGCTTGTTGTTGGTATTGTTGAAGAGAGAAAGAGTAGGTGCTGATGAGAATGAAAGCGTCGTCATCTTCGTCTTCTCCACTTTCTTTGTCCCCGTTCTCTTAGAGGTTTTCTGGTGTCCCAACAATGGAAAGAGAGAAAGAAATAGCGAGGTACGCCCTCCGCAACACGTGTAAGAAAAAGAAAAAAATATGATTTTTCTGTTTTTTTTTTTCAAAAAAAAGTTACAATAAAAAAATTTTTAAAAAAATTATCTAATTTTTTTTAGAAAATTTATAAAATTGATTTTAATTTTTTTAGGAAAAAAAAAAGTTACAATAAAAAAATAAAAACAATTATCTAAAATTTTTTAGAAAATTTATAAAATTTTGATATAATTTTTAATTTTTTTATAAAATTATAAAAATTATGATAAAAATATTAAAAGGCCTTATTTTTATATACATATTTTATTTTTCAATATAACCAATATTATTCAAAATGCTTCTTAAAAAATTTATTGTATACTCCAATTATTAAAACCAAAATTAATTAAATTTAAAATGAATATTTTAATAAAATAATTTTTTTTTGTCACGTATCTCTCAAAAATTCAAATATCACAAGTTGAAGCACAATGAAATAATATTTTTTAAAATATTTTTCTTAATATTATTTCTCTCGATAGATTATTTTTAGAGAAATATTTTAAGTAATTACTCAAAAAATATTTATTTAGTTAATAAATTTTATATAAAAAAATTAAAAATAATTTAAATATCAAGTTAGTGACCAGAGTAGATAACGTAAAACTGTAATTATACTTATAATCTCTAATACATAATCTCTTTAATTTAAAACTTGCACTTCATTGGATGACATTCTTGAATATTTTTATTTTGTCATAGATATTGAAAATTTGAAAAACATAATTAACCATATCTTAGATTGCTAAAAATATTTGAGTTAATGATAATAATTTTTTACCAAGTTGATACAATATTATTCAAAATAATTATATATATTTTTTGTTAAATTTGATATCTCAAACACAATTTGCATTTCAATCTTAAATCTATAAACTAAATTTTTGTTGTTTTTCATCATATTTAATTTATCGTAATATTAATTTTCTTAACTAAAAACGAATATACACAGAATCGTTTGATTTTCTTTTAAAAATTTTTGCAATGTCAAACTTAAAAAGTAAAATTTAGGCTAGTGTAAATTAATGAAGAAGTACAACAAAGAGGAAAAATTGATAGGAGTTTAAATAATAATTTGTATTATTTTGTATTGGTTAATTTCACATAAGATTATATCAGTAAATTTTTAAATTTTATTAAAAAATATATAAGTAAATAAAATGCATTGCTGCCGCCGCACACAGACACCAAAAAACATCGAAAATACCACTCTGTGACCTGTCCTTGCACAAATCACCGCGTACAAGAACGCTTTGTCTCCTTCCTTGCTCGGAGATCCAGAACAGATCTCGTGGATATCGCGCCGTCATCGCGTGCGCTTGATTGTTTTCTGATTCGTCTTTTTCCTTATAGATCTATGATAGATCTCGTAGGAATCGTGTCGTCACCGCCCATGCTTCTTCTTCTCTATCTGACCGAAATAAAGCTGCTACGCTCATAGAATTGCCGCACAGATCTCACAACTCCCTGCATTACCTTTTGATTCCAAGGGAAGTCGTAGGCGTTGTCACTTCTTATTCTTTTTAGTGGTGGTCAAGTAAGTTAAAAAAATCTAAAGAGAAACCCTAGTTGTCAGGTCCCTCTTTTCTTTTTTATTAGTAGTATTCCATTTTTTTTTTATTCTTTAACCTTGCTCTGATACTAATTATTGAGAAAATAATCTTCAATACGCACACAATTACACAAAATAAAAAAAATATATATAAGATTTAACGTAATTTGACAAAGATGCATACTCCATAAGTAAGACAAATGAGAAATTTTTTATTGAAAAAATAATAGTACATATCCAATAGAGTTGTAGACACTCATAGATAAAGTAATAAGGTCTTTTTCAAAATATTTTTATAATATTTCTCAGAAAATAATGTAAAATATTCATCAGAATCAATTTATATCAATATAAATATCTTACCAACTAGATCTTATAAGAAAGATTAAAGATAGTTTAAATTTCAAGTAGGTTCATTAGGTAGAGAATGTAGAACTATAAATTCTGTGATACATAATCTCTTTAATTTACAAATTAATGACATTCTTGAGTACTTGTATTTTGTCTTAGATATTGAAAGTTTGAAAAATATAGTTCACAATCTTTTAGGTTGCCATATATATTTGTGTTAACAATAATAATTCTTGACTGAACTGATACACAAAATAATATTTGTGTAAACTAGATTCTTGTTGCTTTCTGTAATATTTAATTTATTATAATACTAATTTTCTTAACTTATATGTGTAATTATTCAACTTTCTTTTGAAAAAGTATCAATAAAATCTTATATTTTTTAAAAAAATTATAAGTAAATAAACTACATTATAAATTTTTGGATTGAAAACTTGCCCAATGATAATTTTTTTATTAAAATATAAAATAATTTTTTTTATATTAATTGTGTCTTGATATATCTGTAATATAATATTTTAAAAATATTTTGTTTCTTTAAAAAATTATTAAAATTAAAATCCAATCAGAATAAATGGTAACAGAACCCGACCCGAGATTGCAACCCAAGTGGATTAACGGTAAGTTGAGGGCATAATAGGGAATTCACTTAAAATTTTTGGTATTTAAATTATGTGTTTCTCTGATCGGACGAGGAAAAACTGAGAGGCTCTGTTTATAAGAAGAAGGATGAGAAGCATAAATCCAAATAAGAGATTCACTGTTTGTAAAGTTTTCGTTTTGAAGAGGAAGAAGAGACTCTCTGGGTTTCCTTCCATGTGTTCCTCTGTTTTCTTTCTTGTGTTGTTGGCTTTTCTTTCCTTGCTTATGTGATAAGAAGATGAGAGATTCAGTCTCTATGTTTTCTTTCAGGGTTTCTCTGTTCGGAAGAAATTGTTGAAAGCTTCTATATCAGGTGCAAGAAATATTTGAAGAATGGATGAAACACTAGAGATTCTTGCGGCAGCTAAGAAAGCTGCCGATTCTGCAAACATCAAGGGTATTCTTCTGGGTTCATCCGAGATATCCAGATGCGTTGATTGTCTGAAGCGGCTTGAAACTTGCCCCTTCAACACTGAACTTATCAATACACATAATATCTACAAGAAGCTGCAAAATCTTTGTAAGCATAAGAGTCGAAAGATTTGCTCTGCAGCTTCTCGGCTTATCGATGTGTGGAAGCAGAGGGAAACTGAAATCTCAAAATGTTCAACGCGGTCCAGTACTATTCGCATCAAGTTGCAGCCAACGGCTCCTGTTCAACCTTCTTCTGACAATGTTTCAGCGTTGCCCCCTCCTCAACCTTCATCTCTGAAGATGGAAGAGTCCGCTAATGCTTCGAACAAAGGACTTACCATTAACCTCAAGATGCCATTGCAAAGTAATCCTCAACCCTCCACTCAGAATGTGAAAGATACATCAAGAAACAAAGTGAGAGGCATGCTTGAAGAAGCCTTCTCAAAGGTAGCATCTGAATCCAGAGAAAAGATTGGAGAAAATGTGTGTCTAAGGGATCATGTTGAGGTTGCTGCACTGGTTGAGTCTGAGATGTTTAGCCAGATGGGTCCTTGTGTTGGTAGTCAAAAGAGGAAGTACAGGTCAATTCTGTTCAACCTGAGGGATGCAAAGAATCCAGACTTAAGGAGAAAAGTTCTCTGTGGAGATATCAAGCCTGATGAATTGATCAACATGAAAAGTGAAGAATTGGCAAGCAATCAAGTCAAGTTTGAGATCAGTGAGATAAGAAAGAGGGCTGGACTTAAGGAATAGGCTTTGCTACAACAATTATAATGCTGCATATTGATTTGTTTAGAGCATTGGAAGAAAAAGTAATATTCTGTATTACTTTGTTGGTTAGAAATTTAATGTAATAGTTGTATATTGATATGTTCAGATTTGATGTAAGCGAATATGATTTTTTGAGTCTCTTTCAAAAAGTGAATGACAGGATATTAACATTTAGCTGATTTGGAATTTTTGGTTTTGTGTTTCTTTGCTTCTATTTTCCTTTATGGAGTGTTCTTCTAGGCATCTATCTGCATAGCAACAATTTCTTGAATGAGAAACTTATCTAGGGGATGAACTGAAGGAATCCCCATGGATGGAATCTTGGTTGGTGGTGACTCTTTCTTATATAGTTTTATAGTTGTTTATTATATTTGATATGTTGAATTGGTTTCATACTCATAGGTTTTAAGTTCTTGGGATTTGAGAGCTTACTTCTTATTGTACCTGTTTTTTTTTTTTCTTGGTATGGTTTTAATTGTGAGTTTCTACAACAGCAACAGTGATCTAATTGGCATTTCTGCTGCAATTATACTATGCGTTTGTGCTGCAAATGGGAGTACTAATTTTCTTTTTAGTCTCTCAAATTAGTATATGTTCATTACTTGCATATTTAACTCTTTGATGACATTGAAAAACACTTTCTAAGGTTAGTTTCTCTGCTTCTCTTGGTGTTGCTATTACTACAATTCGATCCGAGTGTTGTAGCTGTGTGCCTGTTTTCGAACTAGCTAGTGTGGTTTTTTTTATAAATACTCAAATCTTTTTTAATACATAAATTTTTTGGGACATTCTAGTTTACATAAACATGATGATCTAATTTGAATTGTTAAAGATTAAATTTTCTTGGATAATTAGAAAGTCATTCTTCTACTCTGAAGAGGTTGTATGCTTGGGAAAGAAAACTCTACACATCTGGGAATCTTACATTAAACGTTGATTAAAAACATAAACATTTAACATATCCGAAAATCTTTACATTGTATATTGGCTGATTGAACTTTTGATTTATGTGATGCAACGAATATCCTCGTTTGTCTTATTTTCCCTTTGTTTGGCTTGACCGTAGAGTTGTTAAGTATGCTGAACATTTTGGCATCATTTGGAAATCAAAGATCAACCTTAGAGTTCTTTTTGGAGCCTCTTCAACATAATATTGTATTTTCTCTCTGTGTTTCGTTCTCGTTATTGAACACCGCTAATGCTTTTGCATATCCGATAAAAATAATTCAACTCCGTAGGATTTAACGTGTATGCACCTGTTTTTTCTATTTGTGCTTGTCTTGGTGCTGTTAAAACCTTATGCATGTGGTTTTTCTGTTAAGTGCTAAAACTTTTTCTAATATGTAAGCTTCTTGAGACATTCTCATTTATATAATCATGATGGTCTAATTTAACATTTCTCGACAAAGCATTAAAATTTTCGTGGTTCATTAGATTAAATTTGTTTAAAACATTTGGAAAGTTTGGATTAGACAGCCAAAACAATTGAGAGAAATAACTAATGTCACTTTATTTGCGGCTGATTTCTTCTTTGGACTGAATGGAGGAGACATTGGCTTTGTTAAAACCTTAATATGTGTTTGGGATGAGCCCATGGCACCAAAATGAAAGAGGATGTGTAGGCCAAATATTTGTCATTGTTGTTTCTTCACGAGCTCGTTAATGTAATTCTAAACTCGAATTTAAAATTATAGATGGATAATTGATTGGTAAATTCGTAAATACATGAAATCATTCAAGTAATGAAATGATAAGTAGAGTATCATCTCACATGAATTGTCTATCAAGTATCAAAATTTTAAAAATTCTACTATTATCTAAACACCGAAACTAGAATTATTAACAAAATTAAATTAAAAAAATTTAATTAAATTGAGAAAAACTATTAACAGAAATGCATTAGAGTAATTGATTTTACCTGAATTTTGGGTACACTCGAGTTTTAATTTTACAATCAATTTAATTTAATTTATAATGGTTGAACTATCATAATATACTTTGGGTTTCTCTCTTGGTATTTTCTAGATCTGTCAATTACTAGTTGCTAATATTTAATAACAGTTATTAATTTAATTCAATTAAATTTGAGATAATTCAATTAATCCACTCGATTATATTATCCTAATTCAACTCTCTATTGATACTTAACAATATAGGTCTCATTAATAAAATTTCACTCCCATTACTTTAAATCATCAATTACAAATAAAGCTGCGGGTTGACCAATTCTCACAATCCAATTAAGTCTAATATTGTTAAATTGCAACAAGAAGAAAGTTAAAAAACGAAACTTAAACATACATTCGATTCATGTTACATCAACTACTTTGGTAAAAGAAATTTAACCAAACATAGTTGATTGAGCAACAACAATTATCATTACGAAAAATTTAATTATATAATAATCTAAAATAAATTTCCAATAAATTTCAAACACTAGCATTCGAGTTTATCAGAAACTCGTGAAAAAATTCTATTCCAAAAAATATGTAATTCAAAATTTAAACATATATGATTTATTACTTTTCTCAGCTCCTTTCGCCATCACTTTGCTTCAAGTTCGCTTTTACTTTCTTCCTAGTCCGCTTCGACTCACTCTTCACTATGCTCTTCTAGTTTTACCTTCCACAAGTTCACTGCATTTCTACTTCTTCTCTAACAACTCGTGACTCTGCTTATGCAAGCTTCTGCGAGTTTCTGTGTCAAGCTCTCACCAGAGCGCTCCATTCTCTCCTGGTTTAGATTAATGTTGGATGGAATGTTGTCTCACAGTTTCTTGGTGTAGTTACTAGGTTCTTTAAATCATTTTTTCTGTGATTCATGGCCTATAAATGGTGTAGATGCAACTCGATAATTTGAATGTGTAATGTCCAAGTTTAAATTTAATGTAAATTAAATTAATTTAAATGTAATTTTTTAATTTTTTTAATTCTAATTTAGAGTAAAAATAAAGTAAATTTGATGGATGATGAAATTGAAAATAATTTTGAGGAAAATGGGGTGAAGTTTTAGGTTCTGAGAGTATTTTTGAAAGAAAAATAAGAAACCAGAGGTTGAAATGTAATTTTAAAAAGTTTTGCTATGTAAGATGCTCGATCAGTAGTCTTGATGAACCAGGACGCGCTGCGTGGCAACAGGCGCTGATGTGATGCCATGAGGGAGGCCACGCGGGCGATCCACGTACCCAAGATCGAACGGCTCATATCCATTCCCGCGCACATGAATGACCCGGATGCATTTCCTCCCCAAACGCGATCGGACGGTCAGATTTAAATGCGATCAGACGATCCAGATTACATCGCGATTAACGGTACAGATTAGATCGCGATGAACGGTCTAGATTCACTCACTTTTTAATCGCGATCGGAAGGTTAAGATCAAACGCGATAGATAATTTAGATTAAAAGGGAACGAGTATAAATAACTCTTTTCACACCAAACCCTAACCCTAGCCGCTAGTCACCCTCATCGGAGAAGAAGACCTAGCCGCTAGGAAGGAGAGCTGCCGCCACCCACCGTAGTAACGGAGCTACTTCTGACTCCCAAAAGAGGTAAAAAAAATTATCTTTTTACTCGAAATTTATTTTTAAACACTCCGATGGTCAAATCGGAGCAAAAGGACCGAAAAATTGACCGAAAGCTGCGGACAAAGCCTGTAACACCCATTAATTTTGTCATTTATTATTATTATTTTTAATTAATTTTTGAATTTATTTTATTTAGTTTATTTTATAATTTTTGAATTTTAATTGATTTATTTAATTTAATTTAATTTAATTTAATAAGAATAAAAATAATAATAATGATAAAATTGGGTAAAAATATTATTTGGATTTAATTGAAATTGATTTTAGGAAAAATGGGTGAAAATTAGGATTTTGGGGGTATTTTTGAAAAGAAAATCGAAAACCGGGGGTCAAAACGCAATTTAAAAAAATTGTGCCCCGTCAGCGCCACGTCAGCAGCCACGTCAGCGGCCCAGTCAGCAGTCCTGGCCAACCAGGACCTGCCGCATGGCAAGACCACGTTGACCCGGGAATGGGCCACGTGGGCGATCTGCGTGCGCCCAAACGGACGGCCCTGATTAAGCGTGCGCACGGACGGCCCAGATTCAATCGCGCACGGACGGCCCAGATTTAATCAAAATAGACAGCTGTGATCAAAAGGCAAAAGGGTATAAATAGAACCCCCACACCTGACCACAAAAACCCTAGCCGCCTGCCCTCGCCGGAGAAGACGAACCAGACACCGGAGGAGCCGGCCGCCGCCACCCGCCGCCGCACCGGAGAGTTTTCCGACCACCGATCGAGAAAAAATTCATATCTCCGGCTCGTTTTTCCATGCTGAGTTCCCCTATGGCCAAATCGGAGCTAAAATCCCGGCCAAATCGCCGGAAAACACGGCCGAAACCCAGCAGCGCTGCCGCGCCCCTCCTCGATTTTTGCCTCCGATGAGGCCCTTCCCGGCCTCCGTTTGATACAATTTTTATATCACCGTGATCACCATTCTTTTCTCTACAGGTTGATCGGAGCCAAATCACCAAGACATGAACCTCGCCGAAGAGCGGCCGCACCCGAGAGCACCGCCGCCGGTAAGCTTCGGTTTTTCGTAATTTTTTGGCCCCCCGAGGGCCCTAGGGTTGTTTTATGACAGAGACCGATGCAAGTGTGGCCAAATTCGGCCGGAAACGGCCAGAAAGGGCCAACCCGAGGCGAATCGCCGCTGCAAGCGGCGGCGCCGTCGCCGGAGCACGGCAGAGCCACCGTGCCGGAATTGCGATATTGGCCGAAAGGGGCCCTGGATCTAATTTGGGATCTTTTGGGACACGTGCAGGTACCAGTAGTGCATTTTAGTTCCCCGGAAAAAATTCAGGAAAAATTAGGGACAGCCTGTAGGCGCACTGTAGAGCCGTATTCAGACTCCGAAACAAGTAAGGACCCCTCACCCTATTTCCTATCACGGTATTAAAGTTCAATAAATGATAAAACAGTGTTTCATGAATCAGTAGATGTATAAAATTGTTTAAGGTCGCTAATGGAGCCCGAGTCTGGTGTATTTGTCGCTCAGTTGTTGTTTGTTCTATTTTATAGTTTTAAATGCAGTATGATGTCTGATGTTCTCATTTCATAGTTTCGTGTGCATAAATCACTGTTTTATTGATTATGGGTTGAATGACTGAGAACCCAATGTTGTATGTTGGCTTGTTTGGCATGAATTACTTGTTGCTTGTTTGTGTGTGATTCGATGATGCTGACTGAGGAAAAGGGGATTGAAAAGTTATGTAAATTGATAATTGTATAATGTGGTCAGCCTGACTAGATATCCTGGGAGATGGTGGACGGACCGAGTCCGTTGGGAACCCTACCAGGATTGTGGTCTCTCATACCGGACGGGGTATGGAGACCTTATGTGTTTTGGCGCCCATACCGAACGAGGTATGGGGACGGCCCGTTTCACCCTCATACCGGACGGGATATTGAGGTTTATAGTTTTGGCACCCATACCAAACGGGGTATGGGGACGGCCCTGGAATCTGATTACAAGTGTTAAAGGTTCACGGGTAGTGGGACCCCTATGGATCCCCATGGATACTAGTAGGCTGGTAAATAAGGAAAAATATGTTGTGTCATGATTGAGATGCAAAAGGCGTGATAAGTTATTGCTTTCATATATTGTTTTATGAATTTCACCGAGGTAAGTGGATAGCGAGAATTTTATTATTGATAAAAGAATTTGTTGTAAACTATGCTCCATTGGTCTTTTGTATTTTCTACCCACCTTTACCTCCGTGACGGTGAGATAGTGTGATGTCTTTACTGGGCTGGTGTAGCTCATTCCTTATTTAATCATTTCAGATCAGGAAGACATTGTTCCCGAGCCCGTTCCGCAGGAAGACGGCGAAGGGGACGCCTGAAGACTCCGTAGTCATATTTATAGCTTTTATTTTCGAGTTCCTCTTTTAGTTAGTTTGTTTTTTTATACTTTGAGCACGTTTTTGGTTTTAGTGTAAGGGATGTTTGATCAAAATTTTTATTTCGCTTCCGCATTTGACCTTTTTAATACACATGTTTCATTTCAAATTACTGGGGCAGTTACAAAGCCCCACGCCGCCGCCGCAAGAAATTTCACAAAATGCCTCCGATGAGGCCTTTCTCAATTCCTGTTCTGCGTAATGTTTCCATCATTATGACTACCGTTTCCTTCTCTACAGGTTGAATGGAGCAAAACACCCAACCGCAATATGAGCCGAAGAAGCTGCCGTACCGAAAAGCTCCGCCGCCGGTGAGTTTCATTTTTCGTATTTTTTCGGCCAACCGAAATCTCTTAATGTATTTTCTCGCAGGGATTGATGCAAAACCGGCCAAATTCGGCCGAAAACGATCAAAAATAACCAACCTGAAGCGGACAGCCGTTGCGGGCGTCGGCTCCGTCGCCGGAGCACGGCGGAGCCGCTGTGCCGAAATTCTAAAATTGGCCAAAATGGGCCCTGAGACGTATTTTGGGTTTGTTTGGGATATTTGTAAGTACTTATAACGCGTTTTAATTTTCGAAAAAAAATTCAGGGAATTCCGGGATCGCCAGTAAGCGCAATCAACAGTTTAGTCTTTCAGACATTAAATTGAGTAAGAATCCCTCACCTTATTCTCTGTTATAGAATTGAAGTCTAATTAACAATAAATACGGTATTTTGTTATAATTTAGAAAATGTTCATAGTTAATTACGAAGTACTAATGGAGCCAGAACCAGAAATTATCTACTATTATTCTATTGATTGTTTTTACAGTTTAAATGCATGATAATACTTTATTGATTGATTTTATAGCTTTGAATGTATGTATTATTTGATTTATGTGATTACCATTGAATTGAAAAAATAGAGACTAAAGAAAAATAAGAAATTGTATGATTAAATGAATGGATGAAATGACAACCTCACTGATATCCTAAGAGATGGTGGACGGATTAGGTATAATAAAGAACCCTACCATGAACGTTGTCTCATACCGGATGAGGTATCGAGACTTGATAATTTAACACTCATACCGGACGAGGTATGAGGACGACCCGTTTCACCCTCAGACTGGACAGGGTATTAAGGTTTAGTAGTTTGACACTCATACCAGATGGTATGGGGATGGCTCGCAATTGAGAATGTTGAAGAAAAGAGTTTATGTGGAGCGAAGACATCCCTATGAACCCCCATGAATACCAGCAGGCTGATAAAAAGGGGCAATTATTGTTTTGATGATTTGAATATAAAAGTACAATATGTACTATGTTGTCGATTATATATAAAATCACGATATGTATAATATTACTGTTTCTATAGGTTTTTTTTATAAATCTCACTATGGTAAATGGATGATAAATGATTTTATTATTGATAAATGAATTTGTTAATTTAAATACTCCATTGGTTGTTTTGATTTTTTATCAACCTTTTTTTCTGTGTCGGTGAGTTTCCGTGATATTCTTATTGGGATAGTGTAACTTATTTATTATTTAACTATTTCAGATCAAGAGAACTAGGATATAGAGCCCAATTCACAAGAGGGTTGCGAGTAGGATACTAGTTTTATTTACTTTTCGCTTATTTCTTTTTTTTTTTTTGTATTTCTTTCAAAAGGGTAATTCTTGTAATATTATTCCGTATTTTAAGTTATTGTGTGAGGAATATAAACCTTAACATTTTATTTCACTTCTACACTTAAATTATCATTTAATTCCTTTGAATTTACGGAGTCGTTACAGAATGAACTTCTTATAACACTTTGTACAGTGAATAAAATGGGAAAGTTCACTTCTTTCTTGATAAAGGATTCTTATTAATAGATTTGTCTACTATTTTAACTTGAATATGTTGAGGTCTTGCATTTTTTATATCACTGTTTTTTCTTTATGTGATACCTTCTTATAGTTTTTAACTGTTTGTTTTTTTTTCAAACATTTGGTATTGTTTCTGTTTCTATATAAGGTAAAAAAGATAGATGTTAAGAAATATATAACTATTTTAGTAGGGCAATTTGTCATACTTTTTGTCATACTTATAAAGACATGGAACTTAAACGAAAATAGATTCATAAATTTAATGCGGAAGTGATAAGTAAAATTAGGGTCTACATTCCTTACACAATAATTTAGAATACCCAATAGGACTACATGAATGTTCTTTCTAAAAGATAAACAAAAATTAAAGAAATGAAATGAAAAACGAATAATTAAACATTCCAAAATAACCTTCACTAGTACTTGAAGGGAGTCTGGATAGTACACTACTCGCAACTCTCTTACTAATCAGGATCTGGACTTTGGTCCTCTTGATCTGAAATACTTAATGAAATGGTGAGTTACACTAACACAGTAAAAATATCATGCTAATCACATATATGAAAAATTAAAAATTAGTAAAAATTATAAAACAAATAATAGAATATTTAATTTGAGTAAATTTATTTAATATAAAGAACACCGTTTATTCCGAACTTACCATAAAGAGTTTTCCAAAACAGCATATGAAAATTCATATCTATATCACTCTTCACTTTCACACATAAGAGAATAAGAAACAATAACTTTCTTCCTTACTTGTTTATTGGTACTTCTGGGGGTCCATAGGGGTGTTTCCCCTACTCGTAAACCCAATAGAGAAAAAATACAGCATGTAATGCCCAAATTTAATTTATAAATGTAATTCTATAATTTTATAAATTTTTTAATTTTAATTTAGTGTAAAAATGAAGAAAATTTTATGGATGATAAAATTGGAAACAATTTTGGAAAAAAAATGGTGAAATTTTGGGTTCTGAAGGTATTTTTGAAAGAAAAATAAGAAACTAGGGATCAAAATATAATTTAAGAAAGTTGTGCCACGTAGGATGCCTGGTCAGCAACGCCGACAGACCAGGACGCGCCGCATGGTAAAGGATGCTAACGAGGTGCCATGCAGGAGGCCATGCCGGCGATCCGCGCACCCGTGATCGAACGGTCCAGATTCGCCCCTGCGCGCACAGACGGCTCGGATGTGTTCCCTCCCCAAACAAGATTGGACGGTTAGATTTAAACGCGATCAATGATCCAGATCTATTCTCTACTTAAATGTGATCGAACGGTCTAGATTAGATTGTGATGAATGACCCAGATTCACTCCTTATTTTATCGTGATCGGACGGTCTAGATCAAACGCGATGGACGACCCAGATCAAAAGGGGACCAGTATAAATAACCCCTTTCACACCAAACCTTAACCCTAGCCGCTATACTCCCCTCATCGGAGAAGAAGACCCAGCCGCTGGGAAGGAGGCCACCGCCACCCGCTGCCGCGCCGGAGCCCTTTCCGACCGCCAGAAGAGGTAAAATTTTTTTCATTTTCTCAAAATTTAATTAAACACCTCCATGGCGAAATCAGAACAAAAGAATTAGCAGATTGGCCGAAAATTGGGGGCAAAGTCTGGCGGTGCCGCCGCGGGAAATTGCAAAAATTACCTCCGATGAGGCCCTTTCTGATTCCTGATCTTCATAATTTTTTCACTATTTTGATAACCATTTCCTTCTCTACAGGTTGACCGGAGCAAAACACCCGACCACAAAGTAGGTCGGTGGAGCCGCCGCACCGGAGAGCCCTGCCATTAGTGAGTTTCAGTTTTTTATTTTTTTTGGGCCAACCGAGGTCCCTTAACGTTGGCCCAAAAAATACGAAAAATCGAAACTCACCAGCGGCGGGGCTCTCCGATGCGGCGGCTCCTCCAGCTCACGTTGCGGTTGGGTCTTTTGCTTCGATCACCCTGTAGAGAAGAAAACAATGATCACAATGGTAGAAAAAATTACACGAAACGGGAATCGGGAAGGGCCTCATCGGAGGCATTTTGTGAAATTCCTTGTAATGGCACCGCCGGGCTTCGTCGGTATTTTTTGGCCAATTGGTTGGTCTTTTTGCTCTGATTTGGCCATGGGTGAGCTTAAAATTGAATTTCGTGCAAAAGAAAAAGTTTTTACCATTTTTGGCAATCGGAAAGTGTTCCAGTGTGGCGGCGGTTGGCTCCCTAGCGACTGGGTTGTCTTTTCCGGCGAGGGGGTCTGGCAGCTAAGGTTAGGGTTTGGTGCAAATGGGATTATTTATATTCATCTGCTTTTAATCTGGGTAGTCCATCGCGTTTGATCTGGACCGTCCAATTGCGATTAAATAGGGAGTGAATCTGAACCATTCATTGCGATCCAATCTGGACCGTCTATTACGATTCACTCTGGGCCGTCCGATCGCATTTGAATCTGGCCGTTCAATCGTATTTTGGAGGGAGCGCATCTATGTCGTCCGTGCGCACGAGAACGGACCTCAGCCGTTCGATCACGGGCAAGTGGATCGCCCGCGTGGCCTCACGCGTCATCGCCTCGGCCACTTGGTGCATCTTGGTTGGTCAGGGCTGCTGACCTGACGTCTGACGTGGTAAAATTTTTCTAAATTATATTTTGACCCCTGTTTTTCGATTTTTCTTTTAAAAATACACCCGAAACCCAAATTTTCACCTTTTTTCTCCAAAATTATTTTCAATTTAATCCTCCATCAATTTAATTTCATTTTTACCCCAAATAAAATAAAATAAAATGCAATAAAATAAAATAAATTAATAAAAATTATATTTATTAATTATTTAATTAAAACAAAAAATTTTGTGGGTGTTACATATGATGCCTATTCAATATATATATATAAAGTATGAGATATTACATGTAAGATATGTAAATTATTAAAAATAAAAATTAAAAAATACTGTAGGTCCACTCATGACAGACATGTTATTATCCATTAAAATAAGGTCAAAAGAAGCCCCTAAAAGAAAAAAATTAATAGCTTCCTCTTCGTTCTTTACTATTAAAGGATTTTACACCAGCCTTGTGAAGAAGTAAGTTATGCATCATGCAAATCATACCATCATCTTTAATAACCAATACTGTTATCTTCTTAGCATTGTCTAAATTAAGAGCTACATCAACTTTTTCATTTTCAACAAATTTTATATTTTTTGGAGCTAGATTCGCTATTAACAAAATCTATATTTCAATATTGGATTCTCCCACAAGCACAAATAAAAAAGATCTCATATTAATAGACAACTAAAATTAAAATACAATGAGTGTTTATGCTACGTTGTTCACTACTATATAAGACCATATACAAGAAATATACAATTGAATATTTTATTGATTACATGCATAATAATGATTACAAAGAAGTGTAATAAAACTTAAGGTAGTACCAAAGTATAATAAAATTTAAAATACATCACTATTAATTCTTCTATGAATTTAAGAGAGAATTTTGGTAACAACAATATCTACAACCTTAATAGTTATCTTTATATAACGAATCAAATCAATAATATTAAGTATTTTATTTAAAAAAAAAGTGTGAAAGTTGTTAAATATTTATGAAATAACACGACACGTGACAATAGAGCAAAAAAGTTAATAGAATATATGAATCAAATATAGTAAGTTAGATTTCTTTCTTTCAATTTTGTGAGAGAAAATCCAATCTTATATATGTAGATTTAATAATAATTATTCAAGATATTTTCATCATCAAAATCAATAAAATATGCTCATAGAAATTTTTTTCTTTAAAAAATTCATCGGTTGAACATTATCCTTATTCAAAAAGTATTCGTCTAACTTTCATATTCTTAAAAATATAATAAAAATAAACAAATGAATTCACATAGCAAGAGATATAGAAAAATAAGCCCGTAGAAATTAATAATTAAAAAAATATTTATGTTACAAGAATATGATAACTCAAGCAAAAAATGTAAATATTATCTTGTTTGCTAAGGATATTTTCAGATAGATAAATATGTTAATAATCAATATCATAAATATAACTAGTAAAAATTTCATTGAAATAAAAAGAAAAGACAGTTATGTGGTTATATATAAAATAAATTTATTAATGAAATAGAACACAAATTTATTTTATTTTTATATAATTGTTGACATAAAATTATTGTTTACCATTTTTGTTGAAGTAAAATAATATATTTTATTCTGAAAAAAGTAAATTGATGTACTTTTTTTGAAAAAAAAAATTAATTTAATTATTCTCCTTTTTTTTATTGTAAAACAAAATTATTAATTATCTACTTTCATCTCATTAATAGTAACCATTAAATATTTTATTAATGAAATTCAATTGGTATTAGAGACCGTATTGTTTATAACTAGCATTATTATTCTTTTGCAAATTAAACTAAACCACGGAAATATTTCTAATAAATCTATTTATCTTATTAGTTGAATAGTTGATATGTCACTTTGTAACGGCCCCGGAAATTTAAATGAAATGTATATATTAAAAATCTCAAATGCAGAAGCGTAATAAAAAATTTGATTAACATTCCTTACACAATAACCAAAACGTACTCAAAACATGAAGGAACAAACTAATTAAAAAAGATACTCGAAACAAAAACTATAAATATAACTATGAAGTCTTTAGGCGTCCCCTTCGCCGTTTTCCTGCGGAACGGGCTCGGGAACAACGTCTTCCTAATATGAAATGGTTAAATAAGGAATGAGTTACACCAGCTCAGTAAAGACATCACACTATCTCACCGCCACAGAAGTAAAGGTGGGTAGAAAACAAAAATGACCAATGGAGCATAATTTATGACGAACTCGTTTATTAACATAAAAACCTTTACTGTCCACTTACCTCGATGAGATCCATGAAAACAACATATGAAGACAATAACCTTATAATATCATGAAATCATACATACTTTATAACATAACACATATGATACCTTTACATTTCAATCATCAGAAAATAGATTTCCTCTTTTATCAGCCTACTAGTATCTATGGGGATCCATAGGGGGTCCCCGCTACACTTGAACCATTAACATTTACAACCTGATTCTAGGGCCGTTCCCATACCCTGTCCGGTATGGGCGCCAAAACACATAAGGTCTCCATACCCCGTCCGGTATGAGAGACTACGTTCCCGGTAGGGTTCCCTACAGACCCGGTCCGTCCACCAACTCCCAGGATATCTAGTCAGGCTGTCCACATTTTCCACTTATTAATTCACATAACCTTTTTACCTTTTTCCTTAATCTCAATCATCCAATCATACACAACATGTAAACCAATAATTGACACCAAATAAGACAATACAGTACTGGATTCACCATAATACAAACCCTAATAAAAGAAACCATAGTTCATGCATACGAGACCATAACATAATTACATCAAACATCATGCTGCATTTAATACTGGAAATTAGATCAAACAATAACAGACCAACACTGTATCAGACTCGGGCCCCATTGGCAAGAAATGATTTTATGATTTAAATGAATTTACTAAATTTAATGCTCCATTAGTGGGTTTCAATTTTATACCAACATTTACTTCTGTATCGGTGATATAATGTAATATTTATGTGGGTTAGAGTAGCTTTGTAATGATCCAAAAATCCAAAAAAAAATATATAATAATTTAAGTGCAGAAGCGAAATAAAAGATTAAGGTTTACATCCCTTACACAATAACTTAAAAGTACGAAATAAACATCATGAAATAAATTCTCTGAAAGAAACATGATAAATGAGAAAAGTAAAGGAAAATATAAAGTATCTAGCATCTACTCGTAGTCTTCTTGCAGATCGGGTTCGAGAACCAAGTCCTCTTGCGGATTGGGTTCGAGAACCAAGTTCTCTTGATCTGAAATGGTTAAATAAGGAATGAGCTACACTAGCCTAGTAAGGACATCACACTATATTACCGGTACTGAAGTAAAGGTTGGTAGAAAATAAAAAAACAACAAATGGAATACTAAATTTAGCAAATTCGTTTGTCAATCGTAAAATCATTTACAGTTCATTTAACATTGTGGAATTTATAAAAATAACCTATAAAAATAATAATATCATACAGACCAATATTTCATGCATAATCAACTATCATGATACATATTATAAATCCATATCCATTATTAATAAATCAAATCATAATCATTTCTCGTTTCACCAGCCTACTAGTATCCATGAGGTTTATAGGGATGTCTCCGCTACACGTGAACCCTTTTCCTTAACAGTTTTAATTATATAGCCGACCTCATACCCCGTCCGGTATAAGTGCCAAGACATTTAATCCTTAATAAATTTTTATCATTTTTTTTATTAAATTAAAATAAATTAAATAAATAACTATATAAAAAAATAAAAATAAAAATGAAAGAAATTTTTTGGGTGTTACAAGCTCATCCTTTATTTAACCATTTCAGATCAAAAGAACCAAGTTTCAGAACCCGATTCGCAAGAAGATTGTGAATAAATGGTAGATATTTTCTATTTTTTGTTTGTCCTTATTTTTTATGTTTCTTTCAAAGAATGAATTCTATAATACTATTTAGTACTTTTAAGTTATTATGTAAGGAATATAAAATTTAACATTTTATTTTATTTCTGTACTTAAGTTACTATATTTTTTTTTTGGGTATTTCTGGGGCTGTTACATCATATTTTTTATATTGTTACTATTTATTAAAATCGAATTCAACTAATAAAGATTTTTATGTGTTTATATAATTTAATTAGTCGAATTTAACTAAAAATGTATGTATAAGCAAATTACAATGGATGCATTAATTTTAGTAAATGGTAAAAGAAAAATATAGATATTTATATCTTGTTGTGTTACTCTTTAAAAAAAAAATTAAATAGTAATTATGTCAAATATATAAAATATTAGGATTTATATCAAGACTTCATAATTATATATATAATCATTTTATATCAAGACTTCATTTTGCTTTAGATGTTGAAAATTTAGAAAATCTAATTCATATTCTTCTTGAATTATCAAAAAGATTTGGGTTAACAATAATAATTTTTAATTAATTAAAATTTCCATCTCAAACATAATTTCCATTTTCAGCTTAGGAGGAATGTCTACATATATATATATATATATATATATATGTATAAGTTACTAAATGGAAGACAAGTATGGACCTGGGCCTGGGTCCGGGTCTGGTTCTGGACCAAGGCCAGTGCTTTGCTGGGCCTGGGCCTGTGTCTGGGTCTGAACATGGGCCTGGGCCTGTGCATGGACATGGGGAAATGCTTAATGTAAAATATTTATTCCTGTAAATGGCGCGGGGTGCAACAGCTAAGACCCGACCCGAGATTGCAACACACGTAAAGTAACGGTAAGTTGAGGGCATAATAGGAAATTCACTTCAAAATTTAAACTCTGTTATCCTGATCCGACGAGGAGAAGAAGAGTCTCTATTTCTAAGAAAGAAGAAGGATCAGAAGCGGAAATCCGAAGAAGACATTAACTGCTTGTTTCCATTCTTGTTTTCAAGAATAAGAAGAAGAGACTCTCTGCGTTTCCTTCCATTGTTTTCATTCTTCTGCAAATCGCTTCCCTTTCCTTGCTTCTGTGATAAGAAGAAGAGAGATCAGTCTCTGTTTTCTTTCTGCATTTCTCTCTTCCAAACAAACCGTTGAAACCTTTCCTTCTTCAGATTCTCTATTGCCTTCGAGAAAGATTTCAAGATGGATGAAACATTGGAGATTCTTGCAGCTGCCAAGAAAGCCGCTGATTCGGCAAACATAAAGGGTATTCTTCGGGGTTCATCGGAGATTTCCAGATGTGTTGATTGTTTGAAGAATCTAGAAACCTGTCCCTTCAACACTGAAATCATCAACACCCACAACATCTACAAGAAGCTGCAAAATCTCTGCAAGCACAAGAGCCGAAAGATCTGCTCTGCGGCTTTCCCGGCTTATCGATGTGTGGAAGAAGAGAGAGATCGAGGTCTCAAAACGTTTGACGCGGCCAGGTATCATTCGCATCAAGTTGCGGCCAGCGCCTCCTGCTCAACATAGTTCTGACAATGTTTCAAACTTGCCACCTCTTCAACCCTCATCTCTGAAGATGGAAGAGTCCACCAAAGCTTCAAACAAAGGGCTCATCATTCGCATCAAGATGCCATTGCAAACTCCTGTTCAACCTTCATCTCAGAAAGTGGAAGATGCATCAAGAAAAAAAGTCAGGGCCATGCTTGAGGAAGCCTTCTCAAAGGTAGCATCAGAATCCAGGGGTAAGATTGCAAAGAATATGTGTTTGAGGGATCCTGTTGAGGTTGCTGCAATGGTTGAGACTGAGATGTTTGCTCAGATGGGTACTTGCCTTGGAAATCAAAAGATGAAGTACAGGTCCATTCTGTTCAACCTGAGGGATGCAAAAAATCCAGACTTGAGGAGAAAGGTTCTTTGTGGAGATATCAAACCTGCTGAGCTGATCAAGATGAAAAGTGAGGAGATGGCAAGCAATCAACTTAAGCTTGAGATGAGTGAGATAAGAAACAGGGCTGCACATAGGGAAGAGTCTTTGATACAACAATTATCTAAATGCAATGCTGTATATTGATCTATTTAGACCATTGGAAAAGAAGTAATATCCTGTATTGCTTCGTTGGTTAGAAATTTGATGTAATAGGTGAGTACCACTGTTAGAATCCTGTTGACATTTGATGTAAGCGAATATGGCTCTTTGAGCCTCTTTGAAAGTTCAATGAAATGAGATGAACATTTTGCTGATTTGAAAATTTTCATTTTGTTCTTCTCTTCTTCTATTTTCCTTTATGGATTGTTCTTCTAGGCATCTAATGTACGTACCAACAATATGTGGAATGAGGAATTTTTCTAGGGGATGAATCGAGGGAATCCCCATGGATGGATTCTGTATTGGTGGTGACTCTTTTTTTTTTATAGTTGTTTAGTTGTTTATTGTCTTTGATATGTTGAATTTGTTTCATATTTGCAGGTCTTTACATAGTTGTTTAGTTGTTTATACAATCCTTTTGGCTTGACTGTAGAGTTGTTAAGTATGCTAAATATTATGGCATCATTTGGAAATCAAATGTAAGCAGCTAATCCTTTGGTAAATGGACATAGCTGATTGGTTGTTACTAAATATGGCTGTAGGCTCATTTTCCTTCAGGTCAAGGTGATTAAGCACCTTCCTAAGCCATATGGTCTAATTCACTGCACTTTTTGCAGCCATATACTCTGCCTAAGCTGTAGATTGTGCTACTATTCGTGTTTCTTTAAGTTCTAGCTTATCATACATGATCCAAGGTGAAAAAAAGGCCCAAAAGTGTTGTCCATGTCATCCACAAAACCTCCCTAATCATTATTAGTGAATCCCATCAATTTAACTTCAGGATTTTCTTCATAATAAAGTTTGTAGTTAAGGAATCCTCTTTTATATTTCAACAACCTCTTCCTAGCCTTGAAATGTATAGTTCACTCAGAGATTGCATGAATCTTGAGAGGGAAGTAGCTGCCTACGTGATGTCTGGCCTAGTGGATGTCAAGTACAATAACCAACCATTAGGCCATCGAAACAACTTTGCACCTCTCGTAAATATCTTGCAAGCTTCTAGTTCCTCTCATAGCAAAATTTGGATCAGATTCATCATTAGAATCTGATCTATCTTTTTCAGCAAGTTCATAGGAAGTTTCTTCATCATCCCTAACCACAAACTGATTTCTTGAGACCTCCACCTCAGTTTTATCTCAATTCCAGTGTGATTTCTCGTCCACTTTGACATTTCTTACAACAATCACTTTTTTGGGATTGAAGATAAAAAATTCTACATCCCTTGCCAATGTTGCTGATACCTAACATGATGTGGATTCTTGCATTCTTTTCTAGCTTATCTCCCTTGGTCTCTAGAATATGGACATCGGAAATGCTTCCAAGCATTTTCAAGTACTCCACTGTTGGTTTAGTTCCAATCCAAGCATCATATATGTCTCTTGTCTGTAAAGCTTTTGTTGGCAACCTGTTTCGCAAATAAACAACCACATTTACAGCCTTCCACCAAAAACTTTTTGGCAAATTTTTTTTCCAAACATGAGACATATAGCCATCTTTATAATTATTTTAATTTTTTTTTACTTAAACCATTTGGTTGAGTGGAATAAGAAAATCTGATTTGGTTTTGAATTTTAAACTGCTCATATAAATTGTTGAAGCTGTTGTTGCTGTACCTGGTGCCATTACCGAATCTTAGAATCTTTATCTTCTCTTCATACTGATTTTCAACCATCATTTTAAATCTCTTGGATACTTCAAACACTTCAATTTTAAGCTTTAAGAGGTATAGCCAATAAAACCTTAAAAAGTCATCAACAAAAATTGCAAGTATTTGTTTCCAACCATTGATGCTGCAATTATGACTCTGTGTGTGTGTCTATCTTGCAAATGGGTGTACCAATTTGGTGTTCTATATCTCTTTTTATGTATACATAGAGTTTACTTCCTACTGCTTTGATGGTGCAATTATGACTACTTCCTTGTTGTAGCTTAATCGGAAGCATACTTTAGCTCCTTTACGTAAACAAATCTACAAGGTATCAAATTAAATTAGAGCTCAAACTACAAACGAACTCGTGAATCAAATGTAATATTCTTCTACTTGATTGGAGTTTAGGAGAATAGAATAGGATATTATTATACAATAAGATAACTAATAGAATTGTTTAAGATGAAAGCTTTCTAGTTGTGCTTCTCTTGATGCTGCTCTTGCTAAAATCTGATCCATGTATTAAGCTGTGATCGTGCTTTCGAACTGACTGTCATGGTTTTTTTATAAATACTTAAATCTTTTTTAGTACAAAATTTTTTACATAGTCGTGATGACTTTACTTTAGATTGTCAAAGATTAGATTTTTTTTCTGGATTAATTATATTAAGTTTGTTGAAGACATTTGAAAAGTTTTTGTCGTAAATTCAAAAAAATGAGAGAAATAACTCGCATTGCTCGACTGGTGACTAAATTCTGCCCTGGGCTGACTTGGAGGAAAACCTTTGGTTGCTTAAAGCCTTAGTCGATGTTTTTAATGAGCATATGGCACCAGAATGAATCAGGTTGCATGGGCCAAGCATTCAACATTTCGTTGTTTATTCACGAGCTCGTCAGTGCGACAAACATTCTGGCATTATATTTTCTCTCTTTGTTATGTTCTGCTTGTTGAACACGGCTAAGGCTTTTGCTTGTCTTAGTGCCTGTTTTTTCTGTGTGTGCTTGTCTTGGTGCTGCTAAAACCTGATGCGGGTGTTATAGCTGTGTGTATGTCTTTGCAACTCATTTATACAATCATGGTGGCCTGGTTTCACATTTCTTGACAAAGCATTAAATTTGCTTGGTTAATAAGATTAAGCTTGTATTTAGTGTTTTAGAAGAGTTGTATTTAGTGTTTTTCCTTTTTCTTTTCATAGATTTTGGAAGCTCACACCGAGGTCAATAAAATCCAGAGGTTACTTCTACTTTCCTTGTTTTGTGTGTTTGACTTATGAAGCTGTTTGCTTATTGATCTGGTTATTAAAATCCTCTTTTATCTTAATTTACACAATCATAGTGGCCAGAACAAGAAACCAGATGAGGTAATTTCAGACTGTCTTCAAGTTATATTTGGTTTTTTGGGTGAACAAAACGTGTTGTCTTTCACTAACTTTTCTTAAGAAATAATTAGCAGGTTAAAATTTTCTTTGAGATTTTGCTTCTGTATCATACATTTTTTCATTTTGATATATAATTTTGTTGTTTATGCTATTTTGTAAGCTGGATGTGTTTGTTCCTGTAGGTAATATGGGTCAGCTAAGAAAAATAAGGTTATACACTAACACAAGCTTCCTACAACTTAAAAACACATTGTCAACCCTCCAACACTAACCTGGCTAACAACCAATCATCTTTCTCGAGGCTTCAAACTGTTCGGGAAGTGGTTTGGTAAGGGAGCAGCCAGTTGCTCTTCAGACTTGCAATGCAGCAAACAAACTTCTTCCTCCTCTAATTTTCTCCCACAATGATATTTAATCTTTGATGTATTTGATCTTTTCATGAAATGCAGGATTCTTGGTAACAGACACAGCTGATTAGTTGTTACAAAACACGGCTGTAAGGTTATTTTGCTTCTGATCAAGATGATTAAGCACCTTCCCAAGCCAGATGGTCTAATTCACTACCTACCTGCCGCCACATGCATACTCTGCCTTTGCTGTAGATAGTGCCACCATTCTTGTTTCTTTGAGTTCTAGTTTATCATACATGATCCAAGGTAAAAAACATGCCCATAAATGCTGTTCATGTCATCCACAGAACCTCCCTAATCGCTATTAGTGGATCCCAACGATTTAACTTTAGGATTTCTTCCATAAAAAATTTTGTAGTCAAGGAATCCTCTTATATACCTTAACAACCTCTTCCCTGCAGTAAAATATAATTCACCCAGAGATTGCATGGATCATGAGAGTAAACTAGCAGCATACACGATGTCTGGCCTAGTCGATGTCAAGTACAATAACCAACCATTAGGCCACTGAAACAACATTGCGCCTCTTACAAATATTTTGCAAGATTCTATAATGACGTGTCTCGAACACGATCTTCTCTCTCAGGCAATCTCCTCATATCTCATGTATATATCCTGCATATATATTGTATATATCTTAGCCTTGATTTCCGGAGACTAAGGAAAATTCTTACCTTTCCATGTAAATTTACTCGCCTATATGTTAGGCAATCATGTTTAATAGAAAACTCAACTCTTCTTCACAAAACCTTGCTGCAAACTTAACATTCTAGTTCAGAAAAACCTGGTTTAGATTCGTCATTAGAATCTGGTATCTTTTTTTCAGCAGGTTCGAAGGAAGTTTTTTCATCATCCCCAACCACAAACTGATTTCTTGAGACCTCCACCATAGTTTTTTCCCAATTCCAGTGTGATTTCTCATCCAATTAGACATTCAATGCAACAATCACTTTCTTGGATTGCGGATAAAAAATTCTATATCCCTTGGCAATGTTGCTGCTGTTGGGTTCCGAACAAAGATAAAATTAATTATGTAAATTAACGTAATTCTAAATTAATTAGCAGTAGCTAATAATAATAATCTCAAACCAAATTAATCCACAACCGAGTAAAAAAATAATAAGCAGATAATAACTGCAAAATTAAATAGATCCAGAATTTTATATGGAAAATCCTTCAGTGTGAATGAAAAAACTACAGTTTAATCTCCGAATCAAATCCACTATCAACGAAAATAAATGCAAGATAATCCACCAAAAATTAAATTTAGAACAACAATAAATAACTTTTTTTTGTGCAGAACTTGAAGAGAAAAGTAAACAAAAATCAAATTAAACTTTCTTGGAAAAGACGAAATAGTTCACAGTCACTGATAATGTTACCAATGAGAGAGAATGACAACTACCTTTTCCTTTTTTTTTCTCTCTTGGCCGCCACTCAACCTATATATACATATATATATATATATATATAACTTCCTTTCTCTTTTCTCCTCCTTCTCTCTCTTTCTTTCTGCACAACCACTCTTTTTTCTGAATTTTTCTTCTCTTTTGCTTGATCTATTTTTCCAGCTCTGCTACTCTCCTTTTACAAGCAAGAGTATTAGTTTAAAACAACTTCTCTACTCGGAAAGATTTCTGAAAATCTAAAATTTTACCTCATATTTTTTTCTGCATCTTTTTCTTGTTTTTTTTATTAATGGGCTGGACTTAACAGCTGCTACCTAACATGATGCCAATTCTTGCCTTCTATTCTAGCTTATCTCCCTTGGTCTCCAGAATATGGACATAGCAGATGCTTCAAAGCATTTTCGAGTGCTCCACTGTTGGTTCAGTTCCATGCCGAGCCTCATATTGATACAGAGAATGTAAGGAATATATTCTTGTGTTGTTTTCAAAGATGTTTCGAGGAAAATTTTCCACGCTTAAGGACAAAGTGGGAGCAGTAAATTGCGAAAAACAAAGAAGAAAAATATGAGCCAAAAGTACGAAGGAGAGATGTTAAAATACTAACATATTGATGCAGAGAATGGAAGCTCTGGGGAAGGTGGGAGCAGTATATACATTTGGTTGACATTGACATTGCTAATACTCAGATAAAATATTATAGCTGTTTGGGAGTGTTTTTTCTTTTTTTTTTCCGACTAGACTTCATAGTGTGGCTTTGTTTGTGAGTCAAATAATGCTTTAGGCTGACATGGAAGAAAACCTTGACTTCGCTAAAACCTTAGCAGCAGTGTTTTGGAGGAGCATATGGCACCACAATGGAAGAGGGTGTCAGCCAAATATTTGGCGTTGTTGGTTCTTCTTTAAGTCATTACTGTAACTTTGAACTCGAGCTTAAAATTGTAGAAGAAAAGTATGGCAAAGAAAATTTTTGTGGGTTTGGTTAAAACAAAGTTTGACATGAATATGATTGAATTTCCTTATATAAGTCTGCTGCAGCCTTCTAATATAGAATGGTCTAGAACTCGGGGCTTATTTAGTGAATACTTAGGTTATGTTTATAACAAGTTCAGAAACTTTGTTAAATTCTCTTACAAATTTTAAGCTTAGTTGTCTGTCGAACTCTCCAAGCTAAATGCAAGTGATATTAATCTTGTTTGTTTAAAGATTCATTGCAGATTTCATAATCTTCTTTTAGATATTGCTTCAGGCTGTTACCTTTAGCAGTTCCTTTTTGTTCCTGTTTGTTTATGGTCATGGCTCCAAATGTTTTCTTCTCTGATAATATCCTCAACTCAGTCTTTGTTTCTGCTGAGACTATCTTCTTTACGTTCTCAAGATTTAGAAGAGTTGTATTTAGTGTTTCTCCTTTTTCGGTTCATAGATCTTGGAAGCTCACACTGAAGTTATTAAAATCCTGAGATTACTTCTACTTTCCTAGCTTTGTGTGTTTGAGTTATGAAGCTGTTTGCTTATCAATCTGGTTATTAAAATCCTCCTTTATCTTAATTTATGCCAGGGTTGTACTATGGCTACAACAAGAAACCAGATGAGGTAATTCTAGACTATCTTCCAATTATATTTGGTTTTCCGGGTGAATAAAATGAATTGTCTTTCATTAACTTTTCTTAAGAAGTAATTAACATGTTAAAATTGTCTTTGGGATTTTGCTTCTGTATCATATATTTTTTAATTTTGATGTATAATTTTCTTGTTTATGCTATTTTGTAAAATGGTTGTGTTTGTCCTTGTGGGTAATTTGGGTCAGCTAAGCAAAACAAGGTTATATACTAACACAAGCTTTCTACAACTTAAAAACAAATTGTCAACCCTCCGACACTAACATTTCTAACAATGAAAATCATTTTTCTTGAGGCTTCAAAGTGCTTGGGAAGTGGTTTGGTAAGGCACCAGCCAGTTGTTCTTCAGACTTACAATGCTGTAAACAAACTTCTTCCTCCTTTACTTTTCTCCCACAATGACATTTAATCTTGATTTATTTGATCTTTTCATGAAATGGAGGATTCTTGGTAATAGACAGAGAAAATTAGTTGTAACAAAACATTGTTAATGTATTACGATTTTTCTTAGAAATGTTTAGATATTTTCTGTTTTGCAAGTACAAAGTACTTTGTATATGTATGGTCCTGCATATTTTTAACAGTAAGATATGCACATAATATTTTGCAGTAGGTAGTGTTATGATTTCCTTCCATAAGTTAAGGAAGTTGTTTACTTAGGTAAGAAACCTTCATTTATATATATACGTCACTCTTTTGTATCTGAAAAAAACAATCAATGGAAATTCACATTTCTTGCCATCCTTACTGTTACTTTTCTACTCTTTCTATTTTCTGTCAAATGGTATCAGAGACTTCTTCTTGACGGACCTGTGAAAGGTAATTTTGAGTGTTTGTAAGGTGAGAGTTCAAACACTTTGTAAAGTAATTGCAACATGGCTTCATCAAACTTTTTAGGAACTGGTCCTCCATTATTTAATGGAGAGAATTACCAGATTTGGGCAATTAAAATGAAAGCTTATTTAAAAGCTTTAAACTTGTGGGAAGCAGTTGAAGATGGAGGAGATCCTACAACACTTGGACCAGACCCAACATTGGCTCAAATTAAAAATCATGAAGAGCAGAAAGCCAAGAAACCAAGGGCCTTAACCTGTCTGCATTCAGCTTTTTCTGAAACTATATTTTTAAGTGTGATGGCATGTGAACACCTAAGGAGATATGGGACAAACTGAAGGAAGAATATGAAGGGAGTGAAAGGGTGAGGTCGGTTAAGCTTCTCACTTTGAAAAGGGAGTTTGAGATGCTACGAATGAAAGAGGGCGAGTCTATTGCAGCAAAGTTACAAGAAATTGTTAATAAAATCATGTTATATGGAGAAGCGTTTCCAGATTTCAAAATAGTTGAAAAGATTTTGATAAGTCTTCCGGCGAGGTTTTAGCCTAAGATTTCTGCTATAGAGGAATCATGTGATCTTAAAGCCCTCTCTGTTGCAGAACTTATAAGTAAATTGCATGCTCAGGAACAAAGATCAAGCTTGAGAGAAGATGAAGCTGTCGAAGGTGCATTTCAAGCTAGGCAGAAATGGAGACATCAAGGAAAGCAGTATAAGAAGGGACATACTGAGAAAGGGAAGGATACTGAAACTTTAAAAGATCAGGGAAAGAGAAATAAGTTCCATCCATGAAGCATCTGTCAAAGAACAAATCATCTTGAGAAAGATTGCAGGTTCAAAGATAAACCAAAGATTGAATGCAGGTATTGTAAGAAGCTGGGGCACATAGAAAAGAATTGTTGGGCCAAGAAAAATCAAGCAAACAACAAAGAGCAGCCTTCACAATATGCAAATTACACTGATGAGCAGGAAGAGGAAACTTCAAAACTGTTTATGGTCTCTCAATCCTCTCTCGACACTTGCAATCACACTCGGTATGTATATAGTGGTTGTACAAGTCACATGGCAAATGAAGAGAACATGTTCTGTGAACTTGGTAGAACAGTCAATACACGGGTCGAACTTGGAAATGGACAAGTGGTTGAATCTCAAGGCAAAGGTACTGTTGCTGTTCAGTCTCCAAACGGTACCAAAAATATTCAAAATGTTCTTTACATACCAAGCTTGAGAAAAAATCTTTTGAGTGTTGCACAAATGATTTCCGATGGCTATTCTCTGATTTTTAAAAATCGAAGTTGCTGCATATTTGATCAAAATAATCGCTTGATTGTTGAAGTAAAAATGATAGATAAATATTTTTCGCAGAAGTGAAATTCAGTCCTCGATAGTGCTCTTTATAATAAATGTGATGAAACATTGTTGTGGCATAGGAGATATGAACATTTCAATCTTGTATCATTGAAACAAATATAATCTCAACAATTAACGAGACGATTTTCAAGGATTAAAAGGATCAGATTTTGTATGTGGTGTATGTCAGCTTGGAAAGTCTCATAGACAGCCGTTTCCTTCAAATTCTAAATGGAGAGCAGGAGAGAAACTAGAATCAGTGCACACAGATGTGTGCGGACTTATAAGCATTGATTCTTTCAACAAGAACAAATCTTTCATGCTCTTCATCGATGATTGTACTAGAACGTTTTGGATCTATTTCTTAAGAAGTAAGGAGCAAGTATTTGATGTGTTTAACGGATTTAAAGCAATGGTTGAGCTGCAAAGTTGGTGTAGACTGAAAGCTATCAGATCAGATAATGGTAAAGAATATGCCTCAAAAGAATTTCAGAATTTTGGTGCTGAAAATGGCATTCAACATCAACTCACAGTTAGTTAGTCACCTCAGCAAAACGGAGTTTGTGAAAGGAAGAACAAGGCTGTTACAGAAATGGCATGGTGCTTAATGAATGATAAATCTTTACCTAAGCAATTTTGGGCTGAGGCAGCGTATACTTCAGTGTACTTATTGAACAGATTACCAACTAAGGCTGTGGAGGTTAAAACACCTATAGAAGCTTGGTCAGGAGTAGAGCCATCAGCAAAGCATTTAAAGGTGTTCGGTTCAGCCTGTTATATGCATATTCCAGCTGTAAACGAACCAAACTTGATGAGAAAGCTGAGAAGGGAATTTTCATGGGATATGCTGCTGCTTCTAAAGATTATAGAGTGTACAATTTGACCACTCAAAAAGTGCAAGTATGTAGAGATGTAATTTTTGATGAAAATTCACATTGGAATTGGGAGCTTAAAAGAATTGAGAAAGATGAACTTGAAGGGCCATTAGTTCACTCTGCCGAAGTACCTGAACCAGCTTTAGCTAATAATGAAGATGAAGATCCCAATTCTGAAGCTTTAAGTGAATCATCAAAGCAGAAAATAAGGTTGTTGTCTGACATCTATGAAAATTGTAATTTCATGAAGCTTGAACCTTCTACATTTGAGGAGGCAGAAAATATGAAGAATGGAAAAATGCTATGCAGGAGGAGATATCTATGATTGCCAAAAATAAAATATGGAGCTTGGTGAAAAGACCTAAATCAAAGAATGTTATAGGTGTTAAGTGGATTTTCAGAACAAAGTTGAATCCAGATGGATCCATTCACAACCACAAGGCAAGACTTGTTATCAAAGGCTATTCACAACAATCAGGTGTGGACTTTGGAGATACATTTGCTCCTGTGGCAAGACATTAAACTATCAGGTTGTTATGGGCACTTGCAGCTCAACAAAAATGGCAAGTCTTCCATCTTGATGTAAAATCTGCATTCTTGAATGGTGAGTTGGAGGAGGAGCTTTATATAGAGCAACCCGAAGGATTCAAGGCTGTTGGTACGGAAGACAAAGTGTATCGACTCCATAAGGCTCTTTATGGGCTCAAGCAGGCTCCTCGAGCCTGGTATTGTAAGATTAACACTCACTTGATAAAGTGTGAATTAATGAGAAGTAGGAATGAAACCACTTTATATATTAAAGCTGCTAAAATGGGGCAAGTGATCATTGTTTCTCTTTATGTACGTGACTTGTTAGTTACTGGAAATTGTTCCAAAATTATTTCAGAATTCAAAAGAGACATGGAAGACAAATTTGAGATGTCTGACTTGGGACTCATGACATATTTTCTTAGCATGGAGATCAATCAATCAAGAGAAGTTATTTTTGCGTCACAACAGAAATATGCCAACGAATTATTGAAGAAGTTTAAAATGGAGAGCTGCAAACAAGTTTCTACTCCCTTGGTTCAAAATCTGAAGCTATCGAAGGAAGATAAAGGTGAAAATGTGAATGTTACTCTATACAGAAGTTTAATAGAGAGTTTACTTTATTTGACGGCTTCAAGACCTGACTTGCTGTTTGCAGCAAGTGTTCTTTCAAGATTTATGCAAGACCCAGGACAAAAGCATCTAGTAGCAGCTAAAAAGGTGCTTAGGTATGTCAAAGGAACAATTGACTATGGCATTGTTTATACACAGACTAAAAATGGTGTTCTTGAAGGTTTATCTGATAGTGATTGGGCAGGATGCCCTGATGATTTCAAAAGCACTTCTGGATATGTGTTTACACTTGGGTCAGGGGTGTGTTCCTGGTTATCAAGAAAGCAAGAGGTGGTGGCGCAGTCAACAGAAGTAGCTGAATACAGTGCTGCTAGTGCTGCTGCAAATCAGGCCATATGGTTAAGAAAAGTTTTGCATGATTTGAAGCAAATTCAAGTTGCTCCAACTGTGATCAAGGTGGATAATCAGTCAGCCTTGGCTATGGTTAAAAATCTAGTCAATCATGGCAGAACAAAACACATACAAGTCAAATTTCATGCTATTCGGCAAGTTGAAAAAGAAGGTGAAGTTACTTTAGTTCACTGCAGCTCTAAGAACCAATTTGCAGATATCGTGACCAAGCCATTAGGGAAGGAAAGATTTGAAGAATTAAGATTAAAGTTAGGCATTTCTAAGAAAACTCTTAAGGAGGAGTGTTAATGTATTAAGTTTTTTCTTAGAAATGTTTAGATATTTTCTGTTTTGTAAGTACAAAGTACTATGTATATGTATGGTCCTGCATATTTTTAAGAGTAAAATATGCACATAATAATTTGCAATAGGTAGTGTTATGATTTCCTTCCATAAGTTAAGAAAGTTATTTACTTGCGCAAGAAACCTTCATTTATATATATATACGTCACTCTTTTGTATATGAAAAAATCAATCAATAGAAATTCATGTTTCTTGCCATCCTTTTCTACTCTTTCTATTTTCTGTCAAACATGGCTGTAAGGTCACTTTGCTTCTGATCAAGGTTATTAAGCACCTTCCTAAGCCAAATGGTCTAATTCACTACACATGCTGCAGATAGTGCCACAATTACCGTTTCTTGGAGTTCTAGCTTATCATACATGATCCAAGGTGAAAAACATGCTCATAAGTGCTGTTCATGTCATCAAAAGATCCTCCCTAATCACTACTAGTGAACCCCATCGATTTAACTTCAGGTTCATAATAAATTTTACAGTCAAGGAACCTTCTTATATAACTCAACAACCTGTTCCCAGCCCTGAAATGTAGTTCACCCAGAGATTGCATGAATCTTGACAGTAAACTAGCTGCATACATGATGTTTGGCCTAGTGGATGTCAAGTACAATAACCAACCATTAGGCCATTAAAACAACATTGCGCCTCTTGTAAATATCTTGCAAGCTGCTAGTTCCTCTCACAGCAAACTCTGGTATCTCTTCTTTAGCTGGTCCAAAGGAAGTTTCTTCATCATCCCTAACAACAAACTGATTTCTTGAGACCTCCTCCTCAGTTTTCTCCCATTTCCAGTGTGATTTCTCATCTACTTTGGCATTTACCAACAATCCCTTGGTAATTTTGCTGCTACCTAAAATGATGCCAATTCTTGTCTTCTTTTCTCACTTATCTCCCTTGGTCTCTAGAATGTTGACATACTAAATGCTTCAGAGTATTTTCAAGTGCTCCACTGTCGGTTTAGTTCCATGCCAACCCTCATAACGTGTCTTGTCTCTTAAAGCTTTTGTTGGTGGCCTGTTTTGCAAACAACCACATTCACGGCCTCCCACCAAAAACCTTTTGGAAACTTTTTTTTCCAAACATGAGACACCTTAATCTTCTCTTCATGAACACTTTAAACACTTAATTTTAAGCTTTAAGAGATATCCAATGAAACCATTGAAAAGTCATCAACAAAAAATAGAAGTATTTTTTTACAAGCAAAGAGGAATTACTCATAGGACGGATCAACTCCAGTCTCTTTGTTGTTCTCTAAGCTTGATTTTTTGTGAAAAGCTTACTTGCTTCACTTGCCAAGTTCACATGCATTAAAGACTCTGGGCAAGTCACTCAAAAAAGGCATGTTTTCTATAAAGGTTTTCTACTTAGACTCTTAAGATATTGCACATTGCAGTGGCCAAATCTCTTGTACCATAAACTGGAATCATCTACCATATCCACATTAGCATAAACATGATTCTAATGTAAAGAAAAACTTCTATTTTTCATTTCAACCGAAAATAGTTCACACCCACTAGAATCTACTGTAGAACATGTTTTGTTTTATGATGGGCCTTACTAAAATCTAGTTTTAGTGAAAGTTAACAAAGTACTGAATTTTCTTGGCTAACTAGATTAAACTTGTTCAAGACACTTGAAATGTTTGGATCACACGGCTACTAAGATTTAGAGAAATAACTAACATTGCTTGACTGGTGGCTGAATTTTGCTTTAGGCTGAATGGAGGAGACCTTGACTTGGTTAAAGCCTTAATAGATGTTTTTGATGAGTCTATTATACCAAAATGAAAGTGGATATGCAAGCCAAATATTTGACATTGTTGTTTCTTTATGAGTTTGATACTGTAGCTCTAAACTCGAGTTTAAAGTTGTAGATGAATAATATTTGTGACTTTACACATGAATTGCAGAAACCTGAAAAATGGTGCAGATTGTCATAGATGGTTTGCCATTAGTTTTCAAAATTATGGACCTGCGTCTCTTGATGAGCATGCATATTATTGGAGACATGCATATGATTGAAGTTCCTCAAATTAAGAAGTTTTGTTCAATTATTTTCCAAATTTACAGTTTTCTTCGAGTTAGTTCAAATTTTAGAATAGAATTATATTATAAATGGAATTAAATTTTTAAAATATTGTACGCTAATAATATGCAAATTCAATCTTATATATATGTTTTGCAAGTCAAATGAACTACGTTATTGAAACAAATAATTTTATCAACAAATAAATCTTTTCGGGATCCATTATGAGAAGGCAAACAAATTAATAGTGAAAAAGGAAGATGAGTGCCTCCACTACATACATCAATCCGATAAATCTAACCATCTTATTATTTATGAACAATTGAATTAATGATCTGTTATTCTATTTTTTATATATATTGAACGACTTAATATATGCAAAAATAGAAGAATTGAATTAAATTATTTGTAAGATATTAGTTTATTTAAATAATATATTACTTAGTAATTTGATTAAAATTACTTCGTATCTTGAACAGAACTAGGCAATTAGAAATGCTTGCAGAGCAAATCTTGGACAAAGACCATTTGCATTACATTTGCCAAACCCTATATTTGAGAGCAAGTAAATAATATTTTTTGCACAATCCTCTAAAAAACATAAAAGAAAACCTAAACTTAAGAAGAGTATTTATTAGATATTTTTAATGACAAATGACTTCATAAACTTCAATAAATATAGTTAGATATGAACAACGTATGTGTTTGTAGTAATTTACATTAAAAGTCTTATATACTTCTTTGTGGTTTTTATTTTTCGATATTACCTTCACTAATTGTTTATGATAATAACTAACTACCAACAAGTTATTTTAAGATATTAATTTTTTATTACTCAAACAAGATAGTTTGACTGGGATGATTAATTTTGACAGCAATAATAACTTCACGTTAAACATCAATAATAATACAATTAATAATATTACAATATTTTATTAAGAACACACATAACAAAACTTGACTCGAACCCACAACATCATAGAAAAATGTAAAGTACAAATTATCTAGCCAAAAGATTGTTTAAAAGAGAAATTAAAGAGAAAAATATCAATTGGAAGAGCCTTTGATAATCTTAATCTTACTCTCTTTATAAGAAATAATTTGTAAGGTCTTATATACTTCAATTGGGAGATCAGTGACTTATTGAGTGACTATGTCATATAAGACCATCTGTCCCTTACCATTATCAAGAAATACCTTTGTATTCTTCCAAAAACCCAAAGGATACCAATACATATACAACTCAGGAATTGCGTCAATTCTATACAATTTACTCCAAGACTCCTCAACGCTAGTTTCGAGCAAAAGCCACACATCAAACCACCAACCGTCCTCCATCCTTTGGCTATACTATTGACTAATTCAAACTGTTAAACATTCACCTAATGTATAGAACCAAAAGAACGTAAAAAATCTATTGGTATTACTAGGCAGCCTTGTGTTCACAAAAACCTCCTTACCCATATTAAATATTGTGATTCTTTTTTCATTGTTGATACAATTTACGATAAACCAAGACAAAGTTCCCTTCACCACTATGCTTGAGTTTTTGAAAAAATCAACTACACCTGTTCCTCGAACATCGATTCTCTTCTAAAAATCTTCTTCTAGGCTGTAGAGTTTTATATAATAAGCTCCTGTAGAAATTCCTATAAGTTTTATTGCCTGATACTCCTTACTCTCTAGAAGGTACTCAAATTAAGAAAGAATACATCAGCAATGACGTTTCTCCCTTCATGATTAAAAGACTGAAACTGGGGTGATTAGGAGACTTTTAACTCACCAGTTACGGGGTTCCATGTAAAAAATTATCTCCATAATAATCATGTAACCACACAATCCCGTTACATGAACTCACCACGTTGATTGTCGTTGACCCACGATCAGGTGAGTTGAGGGAAGGGAGGTTTTGGGTTGTAGACATTTCATGAAGATTATTAAAATAACAGAGAGAAAACACAGTAGGCTCATCCTTATCATCAAGGTTAGGGTTCTTGTTGATACGACTGATGAGGAGTTGAGAGGTGGTACTGTTGGTGTTCTTGTTATTGGCGTTGAAGAGAATGCTTTTCAGAATGGACTTTGGATGGTGTATCAGAGTCGACCATGACTTACAAGCGCATTTGAATCTAATCAAACTCTTGGCTAGACATTTTAGCAAGATAGGAATTATTATATCTTCTATCAAAGACTTATCAGCTAATGCCACATTTGACTACACTAGATTAACAAATACGTACATATGATTGTTAGATGTATAATTAGATATCTTAATATATATAATGTTTTGTATGTAAATATCAATGGTTAGGTTATATTGTATGAATCATCTTTTTTTAGAATTCCGTTTGCTGTAAAGTTTAAAACAAAAAAAATGTATCAAAGTATTTAAATGCCTCATCTATCTCTAGTTTTAGCAAATAGCTCAATGTATTTAGATTATTTAAAATTCAAAAATTTGACTAATATAGATTAATTAAAGTTAATTCTTAATTTGTAGTATATTAACATTTTATAAAGCTTAAGTTTTTAAGAGTCTTTATTAGTTTCAAAATTAGACAAGGTTAAGCTTTATATTTGTTTTTAATCAATAATTTAATATAATATCAATAGTAATTTATATTCGTAATTTAGTATTAGATAGATTATATATATCCATTAATATATAATGAATATTTTGAGAAAAATTGAACGAACTAATAATAGTGGTTCTTTTAAGGAGGAAAAAAGAGATAATAAGATAAAAAATATATATAAAAAAGTAAAGATATAAGAGGGAAGACCTAAAATTAACGAATTCTAAATAAATTTAAAATAGTTATGGCTATGTGTATTATTTAATAATTCTATCAACTTTTTAATTATATGAATATTTTTTTAGTATATTTATAGATTAGTGAATTAATTCATATATATAATTAACTACAATACAAATAACTTTTAAATGAAAATATATACAGAAGCACAGTCATACTTAAAGTTATGACGTTTCATAAAAAAAGTGACACGTCAATTATTCATCAAATGAACTAAATAGATTTAATATAAATATTTTTATCATTTATAATATTAATTATAAATAATACAGTCACTTTTGCCAATTGAATTACATTAACAAAATATTTAATTATTAATATCGCGACCTTAATCACTAATGAAATTTAAGTAAATAATTAAAAAAATTTATTTTACAATTAAAAAAGAAATGGGAGAATAATTAAATATAATTTATGCTACTGAATTTTTTACTTGATTTTTTTAAAAGAATAGTACATCAATTTACTTTTTTTCAGAATAAAATATTATTATTTTACTTCAACGAAAATGATAAACAATAATTTTATGTCAACAATTATAAAAAAAATAAAATAAATTTGTGCTCTATTTCATTAACCAATTTATTTTATTTATAAGCACATACTGATTTTTTGTGCTTTATTATTTTCTTTTCCAAAATAGCGAACTTTTCTTTTTATTTCAATGAAATTTTTTGGGCATATTTTTTGGATATATATCAATTTTCACTAGTTATATTTATGATGTTAATTATTAACATGTTTAATTATCTGAAAATATTCTTACCAAACGAGATAATGTTTACATTTTTCGCTTAAGTTATTTAAAAGTGTGATAAATGACTTTTTAAATATGATCATATTTTTATAAATGCACTTATTTTTTAATTATTAATTTCTACGGACTTATTTTTCTATATTTCTTACTATGTGACTTCATTTGTTTGTTTTTATT